>NC_048895.1:54096432-54146773 GCF_011077185.1 Oxyura jamaicensis
GAAGGAAGGAAGGAAGGAAGGAAGGAAGGAAGGAAGGAAGGAAGGAAAAGAAAGGAAGAAATAGCTATAAAGATTCTGGAATTAAAACAATGTCTTTTCCCAGGCTCATGCTGAGATCTAGGTGTATGCAACATTTCATGCAAATCAGATGTAATTTACTGTGTGATTTGTTTCTTCAATAAAAAAGTGAGAATATGGAGAACAATAATTTTCCTACATTTTATCTACACATTTCTCCATAAATAGAATAACTATTATAATGACTTCTTATATGTGCTGGCAGAGTGATTGCCTCTGTGTGAAACACAGGGAGATCATTTCAGTATTATGCTCTGAATACTTCACAGAGTTCAGTCATACATGTATGTGCACATGTACACAAATACATGCACATGTACATGTGTTACTAATGCATAGTACTATATACATCTGTATATTCAATATATAATGTATGCTAAACAACACACGTGTTTTTGTGAGTGTGTGTGGGCGCACACCTACCTGTGTGCATACATATCAGCCATTCTGCTCCCATTGTTCCTCTTGTCCACAACAACCATATTCCCCCAGACAGCATGGCAGGGGTCCAGCTTCTGGTGACAAAAACAAAGTTATTGCTGTCATGGATTTCCCAAAGGTAAACACTTCAACATTGCAAATGAGAGGTATTTTATCAGTCGCTATGCGGGCATCTAGGAATTGCTAGATTAAAAATACATCCATAATCAGCTCTACCTTGCAAGCAAATGTAACGGCGTCAATATAACATGTAGTGGTGTGGCCATCCAAAGGCGTTGCAACACATTATTCTTTACCTGTGCTTCCTAACATCTCACATTATGAGGGGTTGCAGAATGGTATGCATAGAGTCCCTCAGCTGAAAAAGACCCGATGAGCAGTTATTCCACAAGATATAAAATGGGACAGTACAGTAGATAAGACATTACCACAGTATCATCTTCCAAGAAGAAAATCAAAGCCTTTTTTTTTTTCTCACATGTATATTATTCAAATTAATCTGCTATTTAATCACACACACAAAAAAGGGGGAGGTTTGGGATAGGGCCATTCCTGGGGAGAGGCATTTTTGTGAATATTTAATAGAAGAAAACATATCTATAATGCTGGGGAAATGTATACAAAAGAGGACAAGATGCAAGGTTATAAAAAGCAGAAGATGCTTATTCCACCTGTAAAATGGACCAGTAAGTTTAGACACACACAGATATATACAATGTGTATGTGTAACAATAAATTTTTATAATAAGCCTACTTGGAAAGTAGAAGTGAAAAAAATAGGTAGATAAATTACATTGAACTTCTGGTATTATTATATATTAAAGTATTTTATCACAAATAACTCTGTGGCACTTACCTAGAAAACCTGGATTGGGTGTGAGGTGTGGGAGGGGGAAGTTATTCTGGTAAAGTAGAGCAGCTATTTTCCCAGATGAATAGTAATGGGAGAATAATAAATTCTTGATTGCATTTTCTTGCTTTTTGACATTGTGTTTTAGATTTGTCATTTGTATATATTAATACATAATCAGCTTTGCAATAAATTCTGTTTGGGAAACCATTTCTTGATGGTCTTGATAGATTTGTACATAGAAACATAAAGGTAGACATCAAGAAGAGATGCTTATTCAAGATGTAAAATGAAGAACATAACCAAAAATGCTGTAAGTATAACCAAAAAAAAAAAAAAAAAAAGATTTAAAGAAAAGCAAGAGACGTAAAACATGTATTTCATTAAAAATAACAGCTAACATTTGCTGTGAAACCAATATTTCAATTTATTAAAAAAGAGACCATGCTCAGGCAATGCAGAAATAGTAATAATTATATTTTTCATCAGAGAGAGGGAGGATAATGGAGAAGAGTCGGTGTTGTACCAGGTCTGGAAAAGAGAATCACTATCTGTATGGATGAAAGGCCGTGCATATGCCACCCTCAGTTCCTATGGCAAATCTGCTTTTTCATGGTTATTTCACCTCCCTTTGACCCTCTTCTCTCTAGTAACGGGACCACCCAAGTGCAGATATAAGAGCTTCTCTGGTTCTTTTGAACTATCCCCAATACCTGCTAAACACAGTATCTACTGCTAAAATCTGACTCACCCTATTCACTGGCACAGGGCACACAGAAACAGCACTTGTCTCCTTCCAGTGATGAGCATTACTTTTACAATCTTTCAGCCATCTTATCTTCAACAAGTGTTGCAGGTTTGCACTCTGCTCCAAGGGTATCCAGGAAGGCTAAACCTTGAAAGATTTCAGACTTGCAGAGGTCTGGTCTTCTCCACATCCACACAAAATCACACTCCGTGAGTGGCCTCTTGAGAGAATCCATCCAAAAAAAAGTCAATGCTTAAGAAGTATATGTCTGGAGGAAGCCTAAATGAGTAGCTGCAGAGAAGACACATAACTTTTAGATGATTAAAAAAAAACACTAAATCGCATCCTAAGTGCCCAGCCCCTCAACAGGAGGGAGATCTTGTAAGGTGCTCAGAAGTCCATGTAGTCTGGTCACTTGGCATCTCTCTTCAGGAGCTCACAGTTGCCAGGAGTTGACACAAGAATGAGAAACCTGGCTGCCATGCCTCTGCTCCAAGCAGGTCAGCACACTTTTTCCCTGCCTCCTTAATCCCCTGAACTGTCTAGGGTTCAAGAGCAGATGGGGCAATATCACTTTGTTTTGTTCCTGGTGTAAGTCCCCAAAGTGCAAGGCATCTCCCACTTGGGGCATCTCTGCCAGCTGCTTGGTGTACTAGCAGTCAAAGCTGGGCAAGCCTTCCACAGACAGGAGCTGAGTCCACTTATCTCCCATTAACATTTTTTGTGGACAGATAAAGATTTCCTTGAATGTCTTCACTATTTTTTTTCACTTTTTTTTTTCTACCAAATCATTTTATATCTGCAGTGCCTGTGCAGAGATTTTGTTGCATGTGTTAAAAATTTGGGATTTCATCTCTTGCAATGGTATATACTGCACGTTGTATTTTCAAAGTTTGATTAGAGAAGTATGACTGTGAATTGTATTAACTTTGACAAGGGCCAAGTCAAAATTTGCTTCCTGCCAATAATTGACAGTGTGAGCTGAAAATTCACCACTTTGTTGGAACATTTATACCAGCAAATTGGTTTTCAGGTGTATTGCTGGTTTTCAAATGCTCTGGTAATGAGGAACATATTAAACATCTAGACTGATTTATAGGAAATACACTCAGAACAGGTGCTGCTACCTCAGCCCAACCTTATTTGCTAACTGAATATGAATAGCAATGTTTTATACCAAACCTGAACAGAACCTGGTGTATGTGACAGGATACCTTAGTCCATCTCTCTCAACACAGATGGTTTTCTTATGAAGCAATTTCTCGGTCTCAGGCTGAATTCTTTGTTTTCTGGAAAGAAAAAAAAATAAAAATCAATTTGGGGGCTCCAATAGCTGGTAGACATTTTTATGATAGCTACAACGCAAGTATGTATTCAGAGGGAATTTTTCAACAGTCCTGGAGAAGTAGTAAACAACTTCTTTACTGCCTGATAATGCCGAGATACTTACTTTCATCAAAATAAATCTTGAACGGGTTTCAGTACTCCTCTGAAATAAGAGGTTCAGGGACTGGGACAGGAAGACCTTGGAAGGGAATGATACTTTATTGATTTACTTGGGTAACTATTTTCTTGGCAGTACTTAGCATGGGTGCAAAATACCTATTATATGCTGACTGTAATTTTTTATAGCCCTCATTTAAAATGATGAAGTGGTTATTCCATGCTTGGTAGGGCTTTGTGTGTTTTGTAAGACACAAGCCGTGCTTCCAAAGGCTGCACAAGCCCAGTGAGCATTCAGCCACATATTTTCTGCTGCCTTTCAGACTGTTTGGTTTTGGGGTTTTATCTCAACACACCCAAAAATGCATATCCTTCCCCACTTGTGTCCCAATTAAGGTAGTGAGTGGAATGGCAACATCTTTTCATGGGGAAGGTTTCGTAATAAGTAGTAATAATATATCGCCTATAATATATCCACTACAGAACAAACTCCTCCATTTTCCTTCCCACAGTGGATACAGATCCCACTTACAGATCACAACCTCCTTACAAATCACAACCCTGAAGGGATTTGGGAAGCAGCCTACTTACAGCAGTCACCAAAAAGCACTCTTCACCTTCCATTTTCTCAAGGAATCATCCCAAAGGAAACAATTTTTGCTACTTGAATCTGAGGCAAAAAGGCCCTGCAAGTCACCAGTTCTAATCCTGTGGAAGGCCTGTCAAAGCTTATTTCAAATTGAATCTCTCTGCTCCAAATGCTGGTGTCCCTGTAATTTAACAAAGGAGTGGACACATGTAGACATGTTTCAGACACGTATCCCTCCCTGGGCTGTCCCCCTGCATCTCCATGCTTGGAAAAAAAGGGACATCAGGGGAGCAAACTGTTAGCCTATTATAAAGTTAACACATTTCTCTGTTTACTTTCTTGGAAACAGAAGAAAGGAAACTGACTGAAGAAAACCAGCATATGGTTAAACATTTGGGTGGAAAACAACAGTAAGATTTTGCCCTGTGGTTTGCCCTATAGCCAACCAAAGTCCACTTATGGTAAGATCAATGAAAGTATAAGGCACCTAATATTGGGTCAGGTGAGATTTGACTCAGTAAGTATTTTAACTTGCAAATGTTATACAGAAAGATAAAACATTTGATTAACTGATTCTGGCAGCCTGGAACACTACAAAAGAAAAATTAACATATATCCTACAATCCTCAGCAATTACAGTGTACTTAATCTGGATTTTTCTTTATAATGTAACTGTAAAAAAAATAATTTGAAAGTGGAATTGTTAGCAACAAGAAGACAGAATTACTAGCAAGCCAGGCAAAAGAGAATTAGATGGTAGATACTACTTCTACACATGCAAATGCTAGTAGTAACTCCTTGAAATTGCAGCTGATGGCACAAGGTTGGAGCCAGTGTGGATAAACATAAGTACTAATGTGTGGAGGAGAAGTTTTTCTACAGAATCATTTCATATTTCTGTTAAACTATGACTGTCTGCCCATCAAAAGGGCTCAGCTTTGGGACAGAGGGCACTGCCTGGTGAGGTGACTCGAGCTCAGCATCCCCAGCCTTGCTCCCTGGGAAAGAGGATGTATTTTGTGACACCAACAGTAGTAAGAGCCAGATATGCCCAAAACACAAGTTTGGGGCTGTGATGCATTTGAAACCTTGTCCTTTTGCTCCTTTATGATAGGTGAAGGACAACCAAATCCCCACAACTTTTTGAGGGTGACAGGGCTTTGTGTGACACTTCCAGAGCTGTAAGTCATCTGTTCCTTCTGCAGGGATGATCTGCCCTCATGTAATTAAGGAGTTAATACTAACCATATGGCTGATTACAGCAATTATTACAAACACAATGTCTAATGAAGGCAAAAGTATGGTAAAATAATTAGACTTAATTATGGCATTCACATTTCAAATTATTCACTTAAACTATCTGAGGAATGAGAAATTCCCTCTGAAATAGAGCAAGTTTAAACATCTCTGCATTCTGCAGTGGGAGCTGTGTGAGGAACAGGTGGATGTGTTTACAAAGTCTCAGAAGGTGAGACTACCTGAAGCATGAAGGGTTTTTTGTTTGTTTTTTTGTTTCCCCATCCACAGCCTTTTCTTTTTGCAGGTAACTTTCCCTCACAGCCTAGGCTGGCTGCTGCTATGCTCTCACAGCTGGGCTGGAAGCCTCAGACAAGTCAGAAAGGCAATGAGGAACATGGAAAATTTCCCCAGCTCCCTCAGCCCCCTGTTATTTTACACTTTTGAGCCTAGTTCCTGAAAACAGCTTTGCTCAAGAAGGTCTCTTTGGACTTTCTTGTAATTGTGAGCATGACCCAGAGCTCTGATGGGCAGTCCCACCTTCCACCACTTGAAGAGCTCCTCCTTCTCTTTTGCTTCCATAAGCACATCCATCTGGCCTAAGTCAATTTTAATTTACAAACAGCAGTCTCATTTTAGAAGTCTGTAACACACACTTGCACATAAAATATTCGCTGCAGTGGTAAAGGGGAGTTTCAGGCTGGTGCATTTGTCACAGGGCTCAAAATTCCAGCTGTATCGATTCAATCAATTCATTTTACAGTGCTATTTTCATTAGCTAATCCTGGGGAGTTTGCTGCACGGCATCTATTAAGTACACACTCACACGCACATTCAGAGCAGGAGAGGACAGATTTCATTAAAGTACACCACAGATGGGAAGATATCCAAGTCACTTCCAATACATTATATTAGCTCAACCGGAGGTTTTTCTTAGAGTTCACACAGTTCATGATTAAAGCATTTTCTTTTGATGGCCTGAGTCACACACTCAAGTATGTGCTTCATGGTCACTGCCCGCTAGCTGGGAAATACTTGTGCTATGTGGCCTAAACCTAGGCATGAAAATTATTTTGACAAAATTCCTGGTAAGAGCACTTGGTCCACTCTACTCTGTGTCAATATCAAAGTGCTTTTCATGTGGCCTCTTGCTTTATTCACTGTAACAACTCAGTGGGAACCTGTAGGGTTAATCACGAACCTGTGTATGAATGGATGCTCTTCACATAACCTGGAGCCATTTCTTCTGCATAAAGGCACCAGTGATAACTTCGGAACGGTTACTGTAGCGTTTTGTCATCCCCAGGAACATGTGCAGGCACATGGCACATTGTGGAAGGAAAATAACCCCCTTTTTAAAACAAAATTGCTTGGTACATGCTGATCACTCCAAGATACCTCGCAGACTCCAGAGCCCATTTCTGTGGTGGGCACCCAGCACTGGGCCCTGCCAAAAGCAACACCGAGAGCTTGCAAAGGCCCTGTTCTATGTCAGCAGCAGAACTGAACCACTGTGTGAACCCTTGCTCTCCTTTCTCCTCGCTGAGCTCCAGCAGTGAGGCTCAGCTTCAGCTCTCCTCCAGTGCTGCTAACGCTCACCAGGGGAAGCAAGAACTCAGAGCCGGCAGAATCTGAAATTAGTGATATACATAAGCAGAGGGGAGCCATCCTTCCTTGCAAAGTGAATTTCAGCCAAGAGGCAGTATTACTAGTGTCTGAATAACATAATGACAGCGTCCACTTGCCAGGTCTTTACCAGTTCTGTGCAACAAAGCACACCTCTTATGAACCCCCCTGGGTGCTGCAGCAGGGCACCCTGCAAGCTGCAGGTCAGCCCAGCACTCCATGCTAATATTTTTTCTTTTTTGACACACTCAGCACCACCTGGGGTTCTCTTCTGTATGGGCAGAGGCCCTCTCTGGGAGAGGCGCCCAACCTCAGCAGGAAAAGCAGTCTTAGGGCCCCATCCCTGAGGATCCCCAAGGTACTCATCCAAATTTGCAGATGAGGAACTCCACCCCACCATTAAATAAATCAGGTAGATGAGAGGGCCTTGAAGCAAGTATGTTTTTACCAAAATGTGATTCAGTGTTTATTTTTCAGAGTGACCTCAAGTGAATAAATCATTAATTCAGGAAAGTTGCAATGACTAACCCAAGGGATTTTCATATGCTACTCAGGCTCTTGTGTCTGTTTGCTGGATCTGTATTACTATGGATGGGGACCATGCACATAATTGTCACTATGAAGTGGCAATATTTTACAGCAACTCACAAGCAGTCGTTTTTGAGGACTTATGTTTAACCCTGACTGTAGAAAAAAAAAAAAAAAAAAAAAAAAAAAAAGTATGGTAGACTCATAACGCTCACTAGGAAACGCTGACTTTTTATTCATTCATTCAGTATTTTGAAAGATTCTTCATTCTTATAATATCAGCATTCTCCTAGGGCAGTTTGTAGACCATTCACAGATATCTGAGGTTGGAGTCTTGGAAAATTGCTACAGGGCAGAGAGGGAATGAAGATGCATCAGCTCCCTAACAACCCAGCTTCTGAATTACATCACTGCTCCATAAATATATTCATTTTATTCATGTTCATTCCTGAAAGAATTTACTGCACCAAGGATGTCATCTTGACTATGCATCTTAGAATTGATCATTTCCCCAATTAAGCTGTTCAGGCCTCAGACTTAAAGAGCTGTCACAGCTGCTGCAAGTTGATTTATCTCCTGATGACGGGCAGAGCTCCTGACCAAAAATTATTAATGACAGAACTTCTTTTTTTGAAATAACCTTAACCTGAGCATATATCTTTTTAGTCACTTTAATATCTGAACACATACCCCCAGTTCTTAGCCAGGTATTAAATAGGTGTAAAATCCTAAACCTTAGTCTTTTAATACAAGGGCTTTCAAATGAAGAATAAGAGATTAATCCAGCCTTGTTCTGTGCCAGGCAACTGCTGCTGCTTGATGGGAAGCAAGGACTCTGAACTCATTTTACTTGCCATCACTCTTCCCATGCAGGCAGCTCACTCCCAGCAGTGTCCTGGAGCCCCTCTTTCCAAGACTTGACTTCCCAGCTTGGTCGAGGGAAGAAGGCATAAAGATAAAAAACAACAAGTGACCATCCATTAGTTCAGGACAGTTATTTCTTTTAAGTCTTGTTTGTGGCGCAACACCACTCCCACTGCAGTCAGTGAGCAGCTCTGCCACCAGTATTAGTGAGACAAGAACAGGGCTGCCAGGGAAGTGGTGAAGTCCCCATCCTTGGAGATGTTTAAGAATCATGGGGAGGTGGCATGAGGGGACATGGTTTAGTGATGGGACTCAGTAAGTCAGGCTGATGGTTAGTGCTGATGATCTTGAAGGCCTTTTCCAGCCTAGATGATTCTATGATTCTAAGAAGCAGACCCTTCATCAGCATGGTTTTGTGATCACCGCTACAGCAGCCAGGGTCCATTGCATCACCCTGGCCAAGACGATTTTATTACATTTTATTGCTTAGCAAATTTTATCATAAAATAAACTGAAGAGACATAATTTATCAGGTTTGTTGGATATGCAAAAACAGCTTGGGTCTACACAAAGCCTTGGACAGTTGGGTCCTAACCTGTTTGAGACATCCTACCAAACCTCAGGAGGACAGAGCCACAAACACAAATACAGTTTCCTCTGATTTGAATGGCCCTAAAATCATTTGCACCTTAAAAATCCCCCTCACAAATGCCAGTGTGAGATAATTCACACATTCAGCTGAGCAGTTCTACCCTGTTCCAGATATATGTCAAAACTTCCACTTAAACTTTTTTTAATTAGTTTAAAAATTCATCCAAATGTTTAAAAGTTTTAAATAGCTAAGCGTCTTTCTTATTATTCAGTCCTCTTATTATTCATTTTCAAAAGGCCCTCTGACACCTATCAAATCTGATAGACTGAGCAGTGATTTCTCTCAGGCGAGTGTAAATCTTACACCACTTCCCACATGATATTACTTTCCACATGTCTTATGGCTCTGGAAACAAGTAATCAAATTAATAGGACTATTTAACTTTCATTCATATCTTAGCTGCCACCATAAATTTCAGCCATCAGAAGATGGTAAAATGTTAGTTTTGCTTTATTTGGAGGAGATATTCATTTTCACAACTTTTGCCTTATGAAATCCAGCAGCTTATTTCTTGGGTAAGACTGTATGATTCACATTGACAGCAATTTCAATAACCTTTCCAAACCTTCACTATTTACATTTGGTTTTGTGAACAGGTCATATTCCTGCCATTAAAAGTTTATGATGATTTAATAGGGTGACTGTAAATATAATCTACCTGGGTCTGAAAACTTTAGTGGTTAAAAAGGTACAACTAGAACCATATGCAGCAACACAATTCCTCAGCTGTTCCACTGAGCTCCTCCTCAGCAATATCCACTACTGGGACCAGATCAAAACTGTTTTCTGGTTATTCTGCTGGTTTCTGACCACCTGTTACAACAGGTTCATTATGTGATTATTCATCAGCAACATGCCTAGTATTCCCAGCCCAGGATATCCAGGGATCACGTTACTCTTCAGGAACAAGCTTTGCTGTCGTCCTCTACTCTGTTGTGGCTTAATGGAAATAGGACAGAGAACTCCTGTTTCAGGACTGAGAAACTGAAGGTCTGATCACACAATGCAAAAGTCATCAGTTACCATGAGTTTTCACTCTTCAGCCAAGGTGTGGCATTAGCCTTGTGTACGCTTTCTGCACTCATCTCAACTGCAGGCTGAAACTTTCTAATTTAAACCACCATGAATCTGTGTACTGCTTGTTCCCCACTGCCCAGTCCAAGTGAAGGGCAGATTTTCAACCTACTCTTGCCCAGTAACAGCTTTTTGCACATTCCAGTAAAATGTTATGCAAAGACCTTCAGCCTCCATCCACAAATATAAACCATGCCCTTAGGAGGAAAAGCAAAAAAGAAAGTGTTCAGTGGCTGCTACCAATATTGCTTCACAAAACTTAACGGACAGCAGCTGAATACCAGGGGGTGCGTGTGACTTGTACAGCAGCATGAACCAAACAGCATCTCACCAAATTTAGGCAAACATCTTGAAAGACATCAAGTCAATTTTGGTTGGAATGAGGACAGCACACTGTGACTAAACAGATCCAGACTTGCTGCTCAGAGTTGAAAGCTGCTTGAGCTATTCTGCATTCAGCTGTAATGAACTGTTTGCAGAAAAGATTATTGGTCTTGTGACATGATAGTTTGGCATTTGCAACTTAAAATTACATTGGTCATTTTCAGCTTTATGATATTGCAAATTCAGGCTTGGCTGGCTATCCATTATGATCTTACTTCTTTCAGAATTACTACTTCCCAGGTTTCTTCTTCCTCTCAAAGATATGTGTTTCAGATTATTTTCTCACAGATTTATTATCCTGCAGTTTTCCAGGATGAATCTCCATTTCTATAAAAACCCCTGTCTACCTTTATAATCTCTTTAGGTCTCTTTTTATTATCTCATTTTCTCTCTAGTCCTTCTAATTCAATATCCTCTGAATTTTGTAATCATGCTCTTCTCACTTTTTTCTTAGATCATTAATGATGGTATTTAATGCAAACTCTCTTTACACCAGTCCTAAAATACTGCATGATCATAATACTGCTTAGCTTTTAGAAAGCACAATCTGTCCATAACTCACAAATAATTCTGTATGTCAGGTAAATGCTCTTACCCCATATTATAACTGAAGATGCAAATGGTGCAGGCTGGCTTCCTCTCCCTATGCACCACCTGCAGTCAAGGCAGAGAGAGAGAGAGAGAGAAAGTTCTCCAGAGTGTGTTTTGGAGTGCCTAGAAGAGCTTTCCACTTTGAACCACCCTTTAGAGGAACCCAGCCCCTCCAGGGGGAGTCATGAAGACTCTGACAAATACCCCTGGAGAAGCAACCTTGACAAAAGAGCTGGGACATAAACCAAGCCTGGTCAACCCTTTGTCAAGAGGAGAGTATTGCAAGTGTCTGTTCCTACTTAGAGCATGGGTAGGTTTCCATGCTGGGAAACTTATGTATGGACAAGAAAGAATTAATTACCTGGATAAATCCTTTGTATTTTTCCAAGATGAAAGACTGAAACTTTCACCTCTCAGTTTTCAACAAAAAGCTGTATTGTGGTGATGTGAAAGACCCTGTTTAATATGTCTTCACAGAGCACACATTTTCCACAGCCTGGGAATTACCTGCAGAAGGCGATGATTTTTGTGATCTACTCATTTGGGGCAGAAAGGGTGAACCCCATTCCTACCAACTGATGCAAGGCTGATATATTTCAGAGGTACTCCAAACTGCTGAGCCCTTCCACAGTCCTTCTCCCAGATAATTTCCTATTAAGCCCCTGTGACAAACCAATCTCTCAGCCAGTATCTGCCCCAAATCACAGCAATTTTAGATGTGACATGCTGTGGGTGAAGAGTGGATAGGCAGAAGGAAAAAGGCACACAGACACCACTCAGCCATCCCAAGCAGGTTTTCCCACAGCAAGCAGGTGTACCCATCAGCACCAGGACTTTACATAAAAAGCCAGAGGTCAAAAACAAATCAAAAATAAATCTATGTAGATCACAGCTGCTAGGTTTCTCTCCCACATAGCCATTAGCTCCTTACCTGACCATCTCCTTTACTGCCCAGGGAATAAATTGCATTTGTTTTGTCCTAAGAAATTTACAGGCCACTGCCACAAGATATCTTAACCCCCTTGGAAATCTGGATAATGTTGAACCATGGCAGAGTTGCCTGGCATCAAACAAGTGAACATTAGCTGCAGGCCCAGAGCAGCTAGTCAGTCCAGCTGGAAATATGGAAAGACACATCTGCCACCGCCTCGTAACTAAGTGCTTTTGCCTTTCCTGCTGCTGCCACCCTTGCCAGGCTCAGGGGTGTGGCTGCCTATAGCTCCCTCAAATGCTTCCTCCCTGGCACACAGATAGCCATGCAACCTCATCCTGCTTCTGTCCTTCAAGATGAAGGTGGTTTGCTGTTTCTGAACTAATGCCACCATTTACAAACCCTTTCATTTCAAGTGCCCATGTTTTCAGAGGTTCTGTGGGCCTGTAGCTCCCACTGAACTTCAGCTGGGCTGGTGGCTCCCAAAAGAGTGTCATGATGGGCAATCGGGGCTGAAGACAGAAAAAGTGCACAAACTCTTCTAGAAAACCACAGCCTAAAAATTCTTTTGTACGCTGCGTTTCACTCTTAGTTTTGGAGACACCACCTCAGACAGGAAAAACATATATATATATCTAAAGATGCATTTGTCTGAACTAGTATCCTCTAGTGGCCAATGTACATTTGATATTTTCTTCACATAAGATGGAAGTAGTAGGACAATATTTCTGGTTAAAAAAAAAAATAGTAAAGAAATCCCCAAATCCCACAATCACTGTTAATTTCTGTTGTTATTCCATAGTTTGGATATTAGAGGTATTTTTCAAAACTGGAAGGAGATTTTTGGCCAAACTTTATTCCAAATAATTATATTCTGAACGCCTTAATTATCAAAGGTTTTATTTGGATAAGATACTAGCTTCTAACCATAAAGATACAATATAATGGGCTTTTGCACCATTAAACTGCTGCCATTATCCACATGAAAGATAGCTCTATGTTGGTGATCTATGAAATATATTATGACCTCATAGCCCCATCACCATATTTATGGAGGCAATGTCCACACTAGTGATAGCAAGACCATAGGATAATTTTGTCATTTAGTTCATTTAACATGGCCAATCTCTGCAGTCCCCCATCAGGAAGACATTTTGACATCCCAAGCCTACAAGCAGCTGAAAACTTGAAGGAACTCCTGTGTGTTTAGCAAAACACATTAACATTAGGTGAAGGAGTTTTCATTCCCTGCTACGTTTTAATTAGGTGAAAATCTGCAGGGAACAAAGCTGACAAGAAACCTCTTGCAGCAGAACCTTGGATAGAGCATGGGTGGTATATACTTCTTTCCTTCTACAAAAACCTATATAACCAGCTCCCACTTGCTAGAGCGTAACATGGGACTAGAGGATTATCGGTCGCAATTCAAACGCAATTCCCTGATAATGGTAATAGTGTTCCAGTGTTAGAAGTGATAGACTTACATAATTAGCTGCAAGTGCTATTTCTGTGTGTGTAAAATCTTTTAATTATTTCCTTTTTAATTATTTTAAATTACCTAATAACTCTTTGGCAAAGAGGGATGTATGGGAGGGAGGTAGAGAGAGCCCGCCATCGTTATGAAAGCTCTTCAAGAGCTCCATTATGTGCTGTGAGCATCTCACTCTTTGTAGCATGAGTCACCCACAAAGTCTTGAGCCATCAAGTAATTAAGGTTCCTTAATACAGAGTGGGAGGGGAGGAAGTAATATCATTTGTCGTTATGATCAGTCACATTCCTACAAGTATATATCATAACTGTTTTATAAATGGATTATTAGCAAATCAGATTACAGCCCTAATTATTTCTCCCAGCATTTCCCTTACCCATATGATGTAGAGTCATCCGCTCCCCAATATACTTCTATCTGTTTTCTTCCCTCTTTGCTATCTCACATACATACACAATCATTTATGTAAACTCATCCAGGACATGAAGAGCCGAACAATAGCTATTTCAACACTTCAAAGCAAAAAAAATATTTCTGGTTGTCACTGGAAATCTTTCTGAATGGATAGCTACGTGGAAACCCTGGTAAAATACAGTGGTCATAACCCAGTTCTGGGCAGAACTGTGAAAGAAGAATTCGCAACACAATGCCATCTCCATGCTGGCTAGCAATCTCAAAAGAAAGGACAAGAAGTGACAGGCCTGAAAAGAAAATCACCTTTCTCACTGTTATGGGAAAAAGCAGGGCTGTTAGGTAAGACATGTTAAGTAACATTTTTCTTTTCTAATCAAGTCCAAGAGCACAAGAAATAGATTATTCCAATAAAAACTCGAGGGCAGGACAAAACTAAGCAAGAGCTGATGGAATGGGAAGCATGAAGAAAGGAAAAAGATGGAGTGATGGGAATTAAAATAAACTAAAAGATAACAGGAAGAACCACAGGTCAAATTTGCCATCCTCAGGCAATGAAATCTGTTATCATTTTCAAGAGCACCCATGGGATTTAGCAGCCCTGAGGAACTGTAATCATTGTGTCTATTGCAACTTTTCACAAAAAGACCAGAGATTTAGATGTTTCTGTTCTTTATGCATAGGCTGTTTTGGAAACACCCTACAAAATTCATTAAAATCATCAAGCCAATGCTAGAAACAGCACTCAACCTGAAAGGTAAGGCCAACATGCTCCCCTGCACCCTTTCCTAGCAGTGTAAAATACAAAGTCTGTTACAGGTGTACCAAAAAGGAAAGGAGAGACTTAGGGGCAAGCAATAACGGGTTGTGAGGCCACAGTTCTGCTAATTCTCCAACTTTTTTTATCATTTCCAGAAGGAAAAACAATCAAGAAGGTGGCAGAGCCTGTACAAGTTCTTTTGTCAGCTAGTAAGGTATGATTAAGATTACCATGAGCGTTTGGTAGAGAGGGATTGAGAGTGTTAGTAATGCCAGAATTAGGCTCAGCAATGCTGAAGAACTTGCAAGGGATTTCTGCTTAACCACAGCACTGCCTCTAACCCTTCGATCAGGAAACATACGACTAGTCCCTCTGGTAAAGCTTTACCCTGATGGACAGCTACCTTCCCCATTGCAACCAGAACACTGCTTGTGTTGTATCTGCTCTTCATATTGTCCTTATCTCAACTACATTATACACACATCAAGGCAAAAATCCATCTTTCCATCCATAAACAGAACTACCACACACTTTTCAAGGTACGATATATCAGCAACAAAAAAAGAGACACCAAAGTGGGAATGTGGACCCATGTCCAGAAGGACTCATAGTTTCAATTTTGTCCTCGTGCCTCTCCTGGCTGGACAAAGTTCTCCAATGTCTAGCTCTGCCACTAGCATTGCAGGTGAGAGGAAAGATAGCCCAGCCCAGCCTGACACACTGACCCCAGGAGGGGGAAAGACCTGCGGCTCCTACCAGGCCAGACTTTCCTGTGCGTGGCCCAGCAGCTTGCAGGACTCACCATGAAGGGGCATGCTAGAGAAAGCTCAGTGCCAGGATATTTGGCTTCATGTTGCTTATGTTCTTGAGGAGGTTGGTCTCTACCTGAATGGATGATTCACACATGGCAGTATCCCACATTCACCTCTCAGGGAGAATGCAAGTTGAAAGTGTAATTACCACTCCTCTTCTTCCAACCCAGTTAACCTGAAGGTCTCCACTGAATTTCTACTGGCTGAAAAGCATGAATTCTTCTACAAGTACTTCCCGCAACAGTGACTGTCTATCTCTGTAGACCAGGCTTGATTATCTTCAAATATTGCTATAGTGCTGTTTTAATCAGTAATTACACACAAAGCAGAGTCATTAACCCCTTCTAAATTGATCCCCCCTCACTGGTACTGAAACAATAGCATATGCCTATGGTGTGGACAAACGTCTCAACTTCACTCTCTCTAAGGTGTTACTTCACAATGTTAAACCTATAAAACTCAATCATACTCTAGCCTGGGAGAAAAATTCTGAGAAAACTCTGGAGGAGTCAATTTATTTGGAAGTTAACCAGACATATTTCAATCTCGATTGGACATCTTGAGACAGAACATAAATTTTTATATAGGTTATTTGATTCTCACACCTCATAAATTAAGTAGAATGATCTCTGATATATCTAATGCCTGGTGGTAAAACTGTGGAAGGATGGATTTCTGGTACATTTGTTTCCAGTGCCCTGCAGTTAGATCCTTCTGGGCATCAGTTAAGGTTAACATGAAATGAGGGGCAGTGACAGGAGACAGCTTCAAGTCCTGAGCAATTTGCAAAGGAAAGTCAGCTTGCTGGGACCAACATACTAGCCATTCTACATATGACACAGCTATTAGAGGGTTAGTTATTGTTGCTGGGCTCTGCTCATAATTGCTCCAAACTGTAGAAAGATGGAACATCGGTTGGCAAGTCAAAAGCCAACATTCCAGCATAAAAACTTTAATAACAGAGCTATATCAGTAATTGATTACGTTAATTTATGTCATCCAAAGTTGCTCGGAACTTTCCATCTATTTGTCATTTGTATGAACCAATAATAAAGTTTGATTTTAAGCTGTAGATGGTATGAAAAATCAATGATATTGTATCTTGTAAATGTCTTGATTGAATATAGAGTGGGCTAGCCAGATAAATCCCATGGTGTGTTTTTGTGTCTTTGACGGGACAACACAGAATCAAAATAACACAAGATGTTGCAAGGCAGAATTTGACCCATATTGACTATCTGCATAATTCATCCAGTCAGGAAGAGAAATAATGTCACTTACCGACTAGTATACCATAGATACAACCTGCATGTGACTAATAGTGCAAATGCACTATTTGTATCTCTAAGTGTACACCTAAAGTCTGCTTTCAGTAAAACCCAAGACGAACTTTTTGTACTTCCACAAATAAAACTCAAATCTTCCCAGGAGGCAAGCACAATCAAATGAAACAAATTTTCCTTTGTCATGATATATGACTACAAATACTTAGAATAAGAGGGAGATTAATTCAACTCTGAAGCAGAAATTTATGACTCGGTACTATCTTAAGTGTATATTACCAGTAATATCTGTTATATAATAGCAGAGATAGCAGGGAAGATATTATACAATAATCAGAACTGACATATATCTCATACGTAATAACAAAGCTCATAGCTGTCATCAGCAATTGTTAAGTCATACTGATTAGCACCAACAAGAAAGTATGCATCACTGGTGACAGCAGAGAACTTTATTTTTTGATTTAAGAGGTCTCCTGTCTTAGATTTTTTTCTCGTTCCCTAATTCATTTGATAAAAACTGATCATTATGACAGAGATGTTTATCATCATTAGGGTTCAGAGTGAACATCCCAGGGCAGTGCAGGCAGTGCAGTACAAAGGAGGAAAAAGTGGGAAGGAATTCATTTTTCCCAGAGTCATCATTTCATGTAAGAAAGAGGACTTATTATTTGTTATGCTTATCTTGCTTTTAACGGCTGGCTTTGTAACCAGGTGGGTGAACAGCATTTTGTTTTTAAAGTAAGCATGTTCGCAAGCTCTTTGTGCCATATGGCCCACAAAGAAGTAAAACTCCAGCCTATGGGCAGGGTGTTCAAGACCTTTGCTCTAGGCAGCTGTGTGCAGTTCTGAATTTGCAGTATGTTTTTAGGAAATGTGTTAATTCTTATGCATTCTAATTTGATTAAGTTCCTTCTCTTGGCAGTTGGGCATTGTCAGATCCTTTCTGATTAGCAGGGGACTAATACAACCTGGGAGCTACAGCCCAGGCAATGGAAAACATTACAGGCCTGGTGGAGGACATATTTGTAAAGGATATCTCCTGCACCTGGACTCCATTTATTAAGTTTGCAGAAAGGACAGCTCCTGCCAAGAAGCCAGACACTCTGACCTTGTTTGAACCTGCCTGCTGCCTGCGGAGCAGGATCTGTAGCAGGCAGGAGCGAAGGAGGGGCACGGAGCACACTGTTACTCCTCGGAGACTCGCTGCAATATAGACGGAGTTTATGTTCACAAAGTGTTTTACTTTTAAAGCCTGTATTCTTTCATCTCGTCACAGGCTATAACTTTGCTACTGAACTATATTGCTGTGTCTAGTCGGGGTGTGTGTTTGTATGCTGGTGTCAATCATTTCTTTCTGTACCCTTCACCGGCTGCAGCTAGCAGAGTGGCAGGTGGCTCTTGCTCTCCACTCTATTGATGCTGCTTGTTTTTATTATATCATTTTTCCCCCTCCACAAGCTTTATAACCCATCAAGGTCTAAAGTCTGTAATAAACAGAAAGTTAAAAGGGGAAAATAAATAAATAAGTAACAGAAAGTTAATACAGTTCAGATCCAACACCCAGCTCATCTTCGGCAAGGCTCTATTTTTCCCACTGTGACATGAAATTGAACTTATCCCATAATGCGGTTCTTATTTTGGATTTAAAGATGTTAGCATTCCATGTAAGTCTTAATGATCATGCTTGGCTCTCAGACACTGCAGAGATAAGTGTCCTGCAAATAGCTAAGCTGGATAGACATAGATACTGTTTTCCCTAATAAAGCTGAGATCCTTTGGAACAACAGATTACCTAACCAGAGTATTATCCTTCCAAACAAATAACAAATTACTCCTTTTTATAAAAGAAAAAAAAAAAAAAAAAAAAAAGGAACAAAATAAAATTTCCTTCTCCACCTAACTGAGATGTCTACTACTTAAAACTGCTCCTTCCAGACTGAAAGCAGCACAGGACTAAAGAGCTAAAGAGTGAGCTTCATCTGATGTCTGCTGGATGACTTAATTTAAAACCAGGCATACCCTTAGGCATTTCACTGACTTGGGACATTACCCAGCACATTTAATATCCCAGTGCTGTGTGCTGCAGCTCTCCACAAGGTCACTTCTGGGGCTGCAGCCCACACAGGAAAAGCTTCTCCTAGCCCTGGGATTCAGCGGAGACTACAGGGGAGAGATCAGCTCAGGAGTGGAGGGAGAGATCAGGGGGGTCGTCATCCCTTGTTGTCTGGCAGTGCCTCGGTGATGATGGTGAGGGTGTTTGCATGGACATCTGTCCACTGGGAGGAATAGGGACAAGGAGCAGCCTGCTAATTTTACACCCTGCAAAATTGGCAGGTCGCCATCCCAGGCTCTTTGTTACCACTGATCTGGGATGGATTTGAATAGGTTAGATAGAAGTGAAATACTGTGTCCTATAATTAGTCCAAAGAGGCTCCCAGCTCCTAATTACATCTAGTTAAGCCACGTAGTATTAACTTGTAAAATTTGTACACAGTTCTCCTTTTGTCCAGAAATGAAAAGGAAGAGGAAAAATTAACACATCATTCAGACTTGTAAAAGATAACCTATTAGGTTTATTTATACAAAGCTTGTGGTAGCTTTTAAAAAAAAAAAAAAAAGTAATTCAGAGCCTAAGTTGCTGAAGACTCATGCTGTTCATAGTCTAAACAGTGAGATGTGAGCCCTGAGACCAGGGGAGCTGCTGGTGCCCTGGCAGTCTCAGTGCTGGGGACAGCCCCACTTGGACCTACTTACCAGGGCCACCCCTCGCACCCACGGGCAGCTGGCCACCCCCTTAGCAGGACACAACCAGCACTGCGGATGAGGGACATCTTCCATCCACCAGAGGCTACTGAAAACCTGCGAGCATCTGACTAGTGGGTGGGCTGCTTGGCGAGTGCCAAAGGGGCAGGAGGATTTGGTGAACTGGAAAGAACGGACTGGAGATCCCACAACTAAGTGGCATATGTTTTCCCACATTTGTACTGCTGCAGAGGTTTAGTTAGCACAACCTACCACCCAAATCCACTGATATCTCAAGCTAAAACAATAGCAAGAGATATGTGCACCTTTACTCAGAGCAGTCAGTTTGTTAGTGGAGGAACATTTGTCATTCCACTCACTGCTGTTCCTGGAAAGAAAGGGGTAGAGGGGAGAAGTCTGTGATGCCAGCCTGGCTTTTCACTGTACTGCTTCCAAGGAATGGAGGCCAGCTCTAGCCAGTTTGAACATATTTTTCTGCTAGGAACATTATTTGATAAAATTAAAAAAAAAAAAAAATCCCAGTCTTGTTTACAAAATCCAACTCATGTCCTTGAACTATATTTCAGCAACCAAAAGATAAAAAGAGTATGCTAATGCAATGTATAGAGCATGAAGAAGAACTCTTAAGTCAAAATAGCCCAGCGGAACTACTCACATGTGATAACTGATCTGCTCACTTGAAAGCATTCACTTAGTAAAAGGAAGTCCATTTGATTTTGCTGGACTTTCTAGATAATTTTGAAAGATTAAAATTTTGCTCTGCTGCAACACAAACATTGCTTTTCCCCATTGCAACTGAGTTTCTTCTACTATTAGCATAAATAAGAAAATGGTATTTTTGCTTGTTAAAGGAAATTATAAAAAGAATTGTAAAAAATGTGGAAAGTATTTTTTTCTTAAGCAAACCTAAAAGAAAATGAAAAATATCCCAGTAAAATCCAATGTTATCAATCCTTGTTTTCTGAAACCAAACAAAAAAAGAAGACTTATTTCTTGCTGAAAACAGTTTTGGGGGGAAAAATAGCAAAAGGTCAATATTCACTACATTTTAACTTGGAATAGTTCATTCAGTTCTTTACAGTACTTTGTGATTGCTAGCCTCTGGCCAAAAACTACAAAGTCCTACCAGCTCTGGGCACAGAACAGATATTTTAAAATAGTAAAGTAAAGGTTTTCACCCATAAATACTACTTCTTGCTAGAGCTATAGGGAACACCCAATCTTATCTTTATTGTCTGTGTTTCTTTGATGACTAGTGTCTTCTCATATGAGGTTTGGTCTGATCTCACAAGAAGTAGAGTAGAGAAAGCAAAAGCAACTCTTAAAAAATGTAAGCCTTTTGTTGCTGTTGTTTTTTCTTTTTCTTTTTTTCTTCTATTTTTTTCTCCCAGATAAAGCCCAGTGTCTTGTTACTCTGGTGTCCCCACAGCTTGGTGCAGAACCAAGAATGGTTGGATCCGTCAATGGAAAGAAAAAAACTTCATAAATATTGTTTGAACAAGCAGCTATGACATTATTAACACTTCAAACGATTTCTTTTTTCTCTGCAAAGCAGCTGCCAAACAATAACAAATATTTTTGAGTGTCCTGAACAGAATAGGGATCACTGTGTATAAACTACAGACTGCCCAGCTATGGAGCAGTGAAAGTACCACCACAGTTCAGAGACTGATCTGATGGCATAAATATACAACATCAACTCATCATAGCAACTAATTAATTCTTTAATGGTTTATTTATGCCTACAAAAATCTAAATAAATCTAAATAAAGCTAAAAGCCATTTGCGGATAAACTGTAAGCAGAAAAATAATAATTTCATCAAATGAAGCCAGTCCTGGCAAGAAATTCAGGCAGCTCTGCTCATCGGTCAGATCTCTAGAGAATAGTGCTAGGTGGGTATCTTGGTTAGCACTTGTGGCAATTCAAGGCTGCCTGCAGCTCTGGAAACAGCAGGCAAGCTCAGATTGAGGTACGTTCTAGAACTTCAATAACTTCTTATCTACTTCTCAAATACGTCCTCATAAAAGAAGGAATAGTTGTGGGTGGCATTTTTTCTGACCTCATTCTCATGAACTTTTTTTCTCCCAGTCTTGACAGCGGTTCTTATAGCATTATATCATTTTTGTTCATATTGGTTTTGTTCCAGTTTTACTTATTAGACTAGTATTTGTTTAGTTTTGGATAACTAAAATAATAACTTCATAAAATTTATCTTTCTTTAAAGTAATTTTCCTTTTTAATGAGGGGCTTTTTGCCCCCCCTCATGCTATGACTTAGCACAGATTATAAAGAGCTCAAAACCTGCTGAGCATTTAAATTATCTATAATTATTTACAGCAGGCCTTGCTTGAATGTGAAGGAAAGTTTAGAATTCATTCTTGTTTTACTTAAACTATTCCTTGTATTACAGTAAATTCACAGGACCTGGACAATCTCAAACACGGATTTGCTTCAAAAGCACTCAAAAACACAATAAAGAACTTTGGGGGAAAATGAAGAGCTGAAACAATCAACAGAAAAGAAAATAATTTCTGGCAAGTTCTCAGGTCTGTTTTGTCCCTATTCTAGCCCTAGGTTCAGAAGGTGAATTTAAAGTTTTGCTCAAAAAAAAGCTCAGCATCAATACTCAGAAGTAATCATCCGAGTCTATGTTTATTTCTGTGCTCGTTCAGTCTGGCAGTGTAGAAGCAGTAGAAAAGATTTCAAACCTGCAGGTCAAACAGGTGTTAGTCAGAGTCATTCTCAAAATACATCTCTGTATGGTTTTAGAAGAAAAAAAAAAAAAAAAAGCAACCATCAGAATAAAGTACCATTTGCAAATCTAGAAAACATGCTAAGATTGTATTTATGCTATTGGAAAATGAGCATGTTATTGATTAATAATAGTCTTAAATGAGAGAATTGACTAATGTGAGAATTAGCAAATCAAGCAAGTGTTGATAAAAGCAGAGACTGATTTTGAATGGCAATGTGATATCTATGGATGTTTGCTTTGAGTATTTATGTGTCAGAGGACACTGCTGAATTATGAATTCACCTTGCTAGTGTAAAAACAGTAAGTTTCAAGTGGTGTCTACAGGAAATTAATCACTCAGCTCATTAATACTAGTCCAAATGTTCTCCTGGGCCATTCACTGCAGGTTCAGGCCAGAGAGCATGAAGAGAAGAGACCAAGATCTAGCACAGCACTTCTGCTTTTGCTCAGGAGGGAAGATCCATAATCCCAAAGCTGTTGAACACCTCTGCTGAACCAGCACACAGCACACACACAGGCAGAGCCATCCTGGGATGGCTTGCACACAAATTTCAGCTCCAGATTAAGAAAATAAACTTAGGTGTACACAGGCATGCTAGTGAAAACACTCAGTTGCCTAAACATTGGTGTCTGCCTCTAGCTGCCTAGAGTATTTGAGACATCTGCACAGAGTTGGCGGGGGTGATACAGGACCTGCAGAAGTCCTGCACATTTCTGGAGCAGAATATCCCCAAAAGCCTAACATTACCTTAGACACCCTCTGCACTAACTGGATCTCATCTGCACTGCCTTGGCTAACATCGTAGCTGATGGTGAGCTAGGCAAGACATCCAAGAGAGCTAGAGACTGTTTGACCAGAGGGGACTTTAGGCACCTCACACTCACATAAACACTGACATGTAAACCCTTGACACAAGGTGTCTCAGCCAGCAGTTGGGTCTCCTACAGCCTGTCGCCATTAGCCAGGTGGCCAGCCCCTTGCACCCTGCCATCACCGTTTCTGCAGCTGTGATGCTGCTGGCATACTGAGCCTGGTGTGCAAGAAGCATGCTTGCAGCAAGCCTCACTAGTTTGTGGCTGTGCCCAGAGAACACCAACTGCTTTCCAGGGCTAAAATAAACTATACCTAATTAAGTGAGTTTGAGATGTATTTCAAAACCTATTGAGTAGAACGCTATGCTACTAAAAAATTTAAAGAGCTGACTTAATTCCCCTAAGGCAACAATCTCAGCTTTGAAAGAATATAACTTTTTAGTCAATAGGTTCTGAAATACGTCTCAAAGTTGCTTAATTAGTCAGTTATAGTTGAATTTAGCTTAAAAAGGGGAATAAGGGGATAGTTAGTGAACAACTGTGATAGGCATGACTATGCAAAAGTGATGCTATAATGCTGATATGGGAAGGCCTCCGGCTAGTTTGTGCATTAATTCGCTGAGCATGCATGTAAAGAGCTAGATATTTTCAGACAACAAAGAAAATATCTGGTTGTATTTGCACCTGAGTGCTTAATAAAAGCATTACATTGTATCTCCTAAAAAATTAAATTCCAAAAACATGTCAAATGCTGCATGCCAGATTCTCATGCAGTGTAAGCTCTAGCAGCTCCTTAGCTTGCCACGCAGCTTTCCCAATTTACATCGCCTAAAATATCTGGCCAGGTGCCAATACAGTTAGAAAAGCAGATCCTTTTCTTCTTCAGTTTCATTTTCATATACCTTTGCACTTCCTTTGCTCAGTTACAGACTAGAAGCAGAAGCAACAAAGTGTTCAGAATTAAAATGTACACTTGCCCTATTTTCTCCATAGCAAAGCAGTGGAAATTTTGTGAGCTAGCCAGTCTTTTGAGATTTCCAACCCAGTCTGGCAAATTCTTGAGGTCTGGATAATAAAATTATGAGACAATTCCCACAGGAATATTTTTCACCTTTTTAATATCTTTTATATGCTGTATTACTTTCATGTGATGTTTCCCGCAGCTCTGCTCTGATGAAACGTAGAAGATTCATTGAGTAACTGTCTCCTTACAATAGCCAGTGCTGGCACAGTGTACATCTGCTGAGGATGAATCTGAGATTGTCTTTCATTTAGTAAAGCACAGCATCGAAACACAAGGTGCCATTTTTTGGATTCCGTGGCCTAAAGTCTTTGAAAACCTATAACGTGCCTGCTGGAAAAAACTCCACTGTGGTCTGCCTTTCAAATAAGCCTTGAAAATCCACAGACACCATTCACAGGGTATTTACATCAACATGCACTAGGAACACCTCGGCTGCATTCCCTGACTCCAGATGTGGGCTCGGGAGAAGGCCACATCAGAAAAGCCTGGTGTTTCCAAAGAAGCAAAGACAGGATGACTGATACAAAGTCTTCTGCCTCTTCCAGAAGTATGCAATAGATTGTCAGAAAGAAAGACGCATATTTATTTCTCAAAACACCTACACATCCGTTCACCTGGCAGCCTGTGCTCTGTGAGGTGCCTCGTCCTGGAGGCAGTCAACATTGGTGTAGACTATGCACAAGGGCATGGGACATAATCTTATGTGGTTGCAAAACTGGCTATAAACATGAGCAAAGCTGCAGTTGGCTAGCTGAAAAGTGAAAGACCATAGCTCTTTCTATCCCTTCCATATCTTGTTCACATCTCAAGCAATTTTCTACACCAGCCACCTCGAGGAAAAATAAAAGAAAAAGAGAGAGTAGCATAAAGCTTTTTTTTTTTTAATCCTTTATAGAAAGCTTGGAGATCCCTGATCTCACATATCCTCTCCTCTTCCTGCACAAGCAAACCTGGATAAATCATTCTCCATAGGCACCAGAGGAGGAATAGAGCAAGTAAGGCAAGACAGCATAAGTCATTCCTGGAGGTCTTGAAGTGGGGTTACATAGTGGGGAGGCAAAAGAGGAGTGACAACAGTCTTAGAGACATTTACAGAAATGACATGTTTCTGAGAAATAGGTCAGTGAAGAAGATGAGAGCATTTGTGCTTCAGAGAAAACTGGTGGAAGTTCAATCCATATACATTGGATTTCCTGCACCTGCCCATAACTCACGTCCAAATATGTTTAATGCCACATAACAATGCACCTGACCAACCCATATTAATTTTTTTTCACATGCAATTTCACTTGTTTCTTCCTTCTCAAGATGTCCTTAAACAGTTAAGTAAAATGAAGAACATTTTCCAACCTCCAGTGTATAAGTAACTTTTTGCATTAAATTACACTGCCATCAATTATTAAATGAAGATTGTCATTAAATATTACAATGAAGAATATTATCAATATTGCATCTGACACAGATGAAATAACAACATATATGGATGAATGTAATCTGTTCATTTGTTTATGAACCCAGAGTTCCCTAGAAAGCGCCACTGATGACACAATATCCCCAAATGCTGGATTTTGTGTGTGATATATCTGAAAGATGTGCAGAAACAGATGTGACCAGACAGCTCCCTTTGGTTACATACATGAGGAAGCTTCACAGAGCAAGTTATTTTAGCTAAGGCTGGCAATAATTTATGCTGAATAAATTGCTTCTATATCTGTCTGTTTCAGGCAGCAGCAACATCAGAAGAATGTGAACTTTTTTGTTATATCAACTCATTTTGAGCCAAATTATGATTCTTTTTGAGTATCCGCCATTGCAAACATAGAAGACATGTGGATCTAGATATTAGCACCTTCTAAAAGTTGGCTCAATAAAAGCTGTTTAGCACTTAAACATGGAAGCTGTTGTCAGCTTCACAGATGAGTAACTCATTCCAAATTTTGGAAATGGAAATTCTGATCCAATGTATACTTCAGTCTTATTAAGAAACTATATTTTCTAGGCCACAATTCAGTTAAAATTAACTCCAGTACCCACACAGTAACAATCCACAGGACTATGGAAGCCATAAAAAATGAACTTGACGTGGGTTCTTTTGCCGTAAGTGGAGGAAAACGTTCCTTGGAGCCCGTATTCTTCATTCCAGGGAGCCATAAGACAAAGAGAATAGCTAATCACACTGCATTGTCTTGGAAATATGATTTAAAAGAAGAATGTGTTAGACTTCATCCAAAGAAACACCTTTCTTTTTTTCCTGTAATGCTATCAAACAGACACCAAGAAAAATACACTGTTGTATGTTTATTGATTTTGTACTTTCCTTTGTCCTCTAGACTTTAAAAGGGAAATTATAAGATTTAAAAAATAAAAAATAAAAAAATAAAAAAAGACCCCCCAGTGGACATAGTTTAAATCTAATTTGAGATTTCTGGGGCATTAAATTTGAAAGTTTTTAATATATCTTATTTTCCATCTTTTTTCTTGTCTCCTGAATATCAGGATGCCTAAAGATCTCTCGGTTGTTTTGAAAATGTGTGAATTATTTATACTGTTCCTCCATCCACTTCTATTTGTCCCAAACTCACTTCGCTGTATTTTCACATGGTCTCATCACTACTGACACAAGGTCTTTTTCCTAGTCTCACCATCTGGAGCAGTATTCCTATGTTCTCTGCCTTTAAACTTACATCTCTTGAAATCCCATTTGCACAAATGCCTCTCCCGTTAATGTTTCTTAGCTTAGCTCTGCCAGTGGTTCTTGTTTTTAACTTGAGCTTAATACCATCTTAATGAAGTCAATGAGAAGTCTTTCCTTTGATGAGCTGGAGCAGCTAAATCCACACCAAAAAATGGAGATTATTCAAGTCTTCTAGCCCACCGAGTTAATGAATGAAAGTCAGTAACTTCACAACTGAGATGCCAGCTAAGAAATTTCTTGTTCTCAGCAAGGCATAATCTCAGGGTCCCAGACTTCATCACTATTAGACAGGATACTGGTTTATCACTGTTAGAAAAAGACACGGTGAGGACTTTCATTTTAGTATACACCTGAGCAGCTGTCTGAAAATCTAAGGCACTTTAGTGACTGAGTGTTAATAAAAACGTTTTTCATGCAATCAATAATTTATTGACAGTTGGCTGCCAGTCTCACACTTGTTCTGCTAATTTGCTCCAAATCCTTGCACATTTTGGTGGATCAGGGCCAGGACAGAAAACGAAATAAAACAAAAAACAAAACAAAACCAAAGCCCGTCCCTCTCATACCCTCTGCCCTTTCCACTCTGAACATGATCGCGCTCTTCTCTTTGCTGGGAACTGATGTTCACAGTGTGACTAAGAAAATGATTCAGTCCTGAAAGCCGCCATGTGATTTAGCGAAACAAAGGGCTGACCTCCCCAGCAGCAGCAGCAGCAGCACCAGCCGCTCTTGAAATGTCTAAAAGGCAAATGCATTAGTATGTTCAGCCACCATGCTGGCTAATGACTAGACATTTTCGAACATATGGGATCATTATTCCAGCATATCATCAGTGAACTTTCCAGAAAAGCTAATTAAAGGGCCCTTTAAATGCTTACCACAAAGTTGGGTTTTATCACAGCTCCTCACTTGCATTTGAAGAATTAGCAGTTTTCATCTCCCCTGCTCTCACCACCTTTCTATTTCCGCTGATCACTAAAGATGAGTAAAGCTAATTAAACAGATCTTTAATTTCTCCATCATAACTTACTTTTCCTTTTATTTCCAATGCAGTGAGATTTCATTTCCCACTGACACAAAAAGGATTTAGAATGCACTGTGGCCAGAGTCCACTGATGGCTCATCTTCTGAGCTACCTTCCTTCCTATACATTTCTCCTATAACTGCTTCTATTCTTTAATGGCTATTGCAAATGACGTTAAAAGGTAATTTATAGATTACAGGAAAGAAAGGTCATTTTCCCAACCAATAGCTCCTAACAAGGGGTAAATTCTCTGGGTAACTCTTACTGCTGATCAGAATAATTTCTTAGGAAATGTGTAGATGACCAAAACCTCCTGCAAGACTGAACATGGGAACAAGCTTGTTCAGTTCTGCAGGAAGCAATTTTGCTTTTAGGGATGTATCTTCTCAAGTTAAAAACAATAACCTGCAAACATGAGGCAGGCAAAAAGACTATTATCTACTTTGTGAATCCAAATCTGGTACATATTTGAGGAGAAAAATCTCTCAGGATTTCAAATGGTAAATGTAGCATAACCAGTGTTGTGATGTCTAAGTCTATAGAAAGTCTCATAATGGAACTGTGAGCTATTTAAATAAATAAACACATCAGTGATAACGTCTGTCTTCATTGTTATATATGCTGTTGCTGATAACTTCATCACAAGCACATATGTGGTTATCCAGCTTGTTGTGTGCATTGAAAGACATGGGGATGGGCTACAGAGTGAAAAGAAAACAAACCTTCCTCAGGATGGTATCAGGGGGAAGGAGTATTAGGGCATCTTTCATTAAAAAATTAAAATTCTTCTTTGGAAGTTTCAAAAATAAATCAATTTTATTTTGATAATTCTATAACCATATTTTGATTGGCCTTTCTATATGCCACTGAGAGCTTCCTGTAGCACAAGTTCACATGGCTATTTAGTATCATATGGCGAATCCCAGAGCAAAGTCCAAGCTCTACAAAGAGATTTTGAGCCCTGGGTTACTCATAGCACCCATGCCAACTATTTGTTGAAGCCTTATTATATGGAGCGTGTGGGGAAAAAAAAAAAAAAAAAAAAAAAAAGTGGCTGAATCAGGGGGAACGGGCCCTCACTAGAACCAGTAATCCTCAAAGGGCTTCTGGACAAGCCCTATGCAAGCTCAGTAGCTGCCATTCAAAAACAGTTAGATATAGCATAGGTACTAGTGTACCACTGTAGAAGTCACATGGGTAGTAAACCAGGCATATTTTTACATTTTGCCTTAACGTCTTCCCTGCCCCTGTCAAAAATATGGAAGTAAATAGGAGCCACAAGCCCTTCAGCCCTGCTCAGCCCTTCACATTGTTCTCTGTGGTGAAGGACTTTGCACGACCCATGTAGCAGGAGGCACCCTCCTCCACGTCCCTGGTGGCGTGCATCGGCACACCTTGCCATTCGCATCACAGAAACACTTCTGATGCCGATGATGTTCAGGGCTAGGTGCAGTAAACCCTGTGCCCTGTGAAACAAGCCACACAGTGACACAGCACATGGAGCTGGGGCAGGGCCACACACGGCCCTGAGCCACCTCGAACAGCGAGTGGCACCGCCTGCAGAGCCCTGCTAATGAGCGAGCGCCACTCCGCAAAGGAGCTTCTCCAGCAACGGGAAATGAGATAGCAACAGGAATGCGGCCTCTCGGAGTGCTGAAAAGTATACATAATGCTCGTCCTCATCCTTCAGCCATCAGCAGAGAAACGGTTCGAATATCTTGCAGCTGGGTCTCTCTCATCAGGTTTTTAAGTGGTAATAGCCTTGAATAGGTATCTTGGAATAATATATAACCATTAAAATATAAAATATATTTTTTTGAGAAAAAAAAAAAAAACAACAGCTAGTCATTTATCTAGCATGATCTCTCCAGATTTTAAATTTCATAAAAGTAACATACAACTTTGAGACCTTGATCCTCCAGACAAGCCTACATTTAGAATGAGAGGAAAAACACCCTTTTCCATAGTAACACAATTTATACGAACGGACCTATGCACATGCCAAAGTGTTTGTGGGACTGGAGACTAAATGTGTTAAAAAAGAACACGAAGCAATGGCATGCATGCACCAGAAGATTTGGTACGTACTGCATCCCGTGGAACAAACATCCCTGTGTGGCACTGCCTTGCAGAAAGCTGTGCCTGGCAGATGGCAAGGAGACTGGAACATAACTCCCCCCGCCTCCCACCGCCTGGCAAAACAACGGCTCCAGTGTCCTCGCTGCTTCCACTTCAATTGAACACAATCACCAGAGAGAAATGTCAGCGTCTTCCCCCCCCAGAAAAGAGCTAGCTGCAGATCAGAAGATGTTTTGAAAGGAAGTCAAAATGGGTTTAGTACTGGTCAGGAAGAAAACACTAGGAAACGAAATCCCTTCCTCCTCGTGTTGCATCTTTGCCTGATTTGTTTCCTTTTCCTTTCTCAGTCCCATGTGCTTTGGCTCGTTCTCTATCCTTCTCCCACCAGGCTCAGGGCAGGAGGAGTCCAGGTCTTTTTCTTTGGAGCACGTGAGGTTGCTGTGATGTGAGTGCTCACCCCGTGCCCTTCACATGCCCACCATGTCAGTCACGTGCGCATGTGTGGCACGAGAGATGTACAGCAGGTCAAAATGTCCTGCTGCTGGTAAGTATAAAATATAACCTATTCACGACAGGTCACCTAACGAATGAGCCAGAGCAGCACTGCTCAGTATCATTACAGATCACACGACAGAAAGAGCTGTATAGGAAAAAGCAGAATGCCTCAGCTCTGTACCTGGATAAACAGAACAATCTCAGGGACTCAGCAGCCAGAAAAGACATAATCAAGGAAAATTATTTTCCTTGTGGATTGTCATACATTTCCCTGACCTACCAAATACCTGCTGTTTTCTGAAAAGCAGAGAGCATGCATCCTGATAGGGAGGGGTATTAAAATCTCTATTACTTTGCAATGATCTGTGTATAATATGACTTTGCCTCCCAGACCAGAAGATTTCTTCCCCCTGGGAATGGAAACGTGGTGTTTCACAATTACCCAGCCCATTTTGACTCGGGTATGGGTAGCTCAACATTTTTGTAGTTGTAAGAGCAGACCTCATTCAAGCTAGCGAAACACAAAATTTCTTCAACTTCCATTACTAAATGCTGCCAAGGTATATGTCCAGCCGAAGTGATTCCCCAAGGCAGTAACACTGTTAACATGTGGCTGCTCCCCATCCCTCAGCCTTGTGTCGCGCAGCCCAAAGGACACAGAAGTGGACCTGAGAAGCCAGGCAGCATGCACAGCACCCTCCACACCAAAGCCACAGCAAGCAAAGACTTAGACAAATCTTATGCAAAGCAATTACAACAACAAGGTTCTAAAAGGCAAATAAATGTAAATATAAATAAATGAATACTGACAAATAGCCTGACAGCTCAGGCCAGGAGAGTACCAGTGTGCCCTCACAGAGTTAGCCCTATGTGCAATCCGTACGAAGCTTCCCACATCCCTCTGAGCACTCAGTAGCCAATTAAATATTCATTTGCAAATTTAATGATGGCTTAAAGTATTGGAGCTAATCCAATTCACACCACCTGAGGACTGTGCTCACTATCTGCCTGGAAAAGGGGAGAGGATTTCAAATAACAAGAAACATAGGTCCCTGACCATGAGTGTGAGTGCAAGTGTGAATGTGAGTGTGGGGAGAACATGGTGTCTGCAACCCTACAGAGTCCTGGATGGCATTCTTTAGTTGCCTTTTTATTTGAGAGCTCAGGATTAAGACACCCAAATTTCAGTGCTTATAGGAATGTTGTTACACTCATATTGAGCTTTGAGGCTCAATCAAGATACTCAAGGAGAGGCATTTGGTGCCATTTGCGATGCCCAGCACTATGAAGGCTCCAGGAGGGAGTGCTGTGGTGACTGCTCTCTGCAAAGGTCTCAGGTGCACAGAGCATCTCAGCCAGGCCACCTCAAACTCCAGACTGTGAGGAGAGTAGTTACCTCTTAATCTGTATCCTCCAGTACACCTGCCTTTGTGCCAACTCTGGAAAACAGCTTAAAAGTAAAAGTGCCATCTTGCTGGCTGGAATATGTTTTGTGAAAGAGATACTAAAGTACCCACAGTAGCAGTAAAGGGTAAAAACTCCATTGCTTTAAGTTGACTTTGTTTGGAAAATTATCACCGAGTTATGAGAACTAGTATGCTGAGCACCCTTTTTCCCATACAAGTTGCATATGAGGAAGAAATAGAGAAAGTGGGAGAAATTTTGAGGCCTTCTGCCATTTGAGAGGCTGGATTTTGTAATCAGGATGCTATTATTTTGAAATGCACTTATTAAACTAAGAGTATGTGTACATGAACTTACAGAAGATACCTAGCTTGACTCATGTTCCATTCTCAGGGGAGAGAAGATTACATGAAACCAGGGGTCTTTTGTGTACCATGCCTCCCAAGAACTGTCCAATTACTGTGTATGCATATAGGTATGTTCATATGCTGGTTTAAATAACACCTGGTCCAGCAAGTATTTTGAGTAGGATGTTTTGTTAAGCAGAAATTCCAGCATCTGACCACTGACCACAGTCCCACGTGCCCCTAAACCTGCTGCATGAGAGAGAATGGACAGTCAGCAAGGAAAACTATCCATCAAAGACTTCTCCTTGATGGATATAAAGTATATCATCAAAGACTTCTTTTCTATCTAAGAACCACCTGTGGCTAAATAAAGATGTGGAGGTGTGAGAGGCAGGAAGCTACATATTAGAAGCAGATACTGCATGGAAGCCCTGATCCGTTGGTAGGACCAGAGCTATTCCAAGAAGCTGCTGATGGAGTCTTTTAATTGTTTTTTATTAAGATTTCTAAGCAAGTCACTCAAAGGGAAAAAAGAGGAACAATAACACTGGAAAACGAGAACACAAAGAACACAAATATATTTTCAAAAGGACAAGTACTGAATGCAACCAAGTAGAGGTGGAGATGCTGCTTAGACCATGGCACCCTGATTGAGTTCTCAGCCTAAAGTCCCTTCCATGAGGATTTCAGAGAGAAATTATGCTCACAAGCATATGCAAAACAACGTAATTTTTCTCATTCATCTGCTCATCTTCTGGTCAATTCCCTGAGTTTCCAGTGAGTTTTTTTCTTCCTCATTTTGTTCAATAGAGAATGACCTATGTAACCAACAATAAAATCAAATGGAGATGAAACTTATTGTTAATGATGTGGAGGCCAAATTATTACTTAACTTTTAAATATGAACAATACTTGGCTCCAAATCTCATTTCATCTTCATGGATATCAATTATATTTTGTCATTTCTAGACCTGTGAAAATTTCCTTTCTCCAAATGAGCTCTGTAACTAACCCTCAGCCTCTAAAAAAGAATTTAAAAAATAAAAAAATAAAAAGGCAAACAATCAAATAAACAAAACCTTCTATTCTTAGATTTTTTCAATATAGATGATGAAAACATTAGTTCAATGGGATTTATATGGCCTGTTTGACATTCTTTTCTCTTCAGTTGGATTTTAGATATTATTCAAAGCTGGGGCTCTTTCCAAATGTTAAAATATTTGTTCCCTGCATAAATCACCATATGTGTGAAAAGATCAGACACGGGTACATCTTTTATATAGTAACTGTTCATTTACAATGCTATCAGTCTTGCGTTTTATTATTATTTTTGTCACAGTGTGCAGTTCATTGCTGCGCATGACACTGCAATGTTTCAATGCAAGGAGACCTCTAGGAAAAGAACAAACATTTCTAAACGTTGTCTGCTCACCACCAAACACTCGGGCATGGGAATAGCCGAGAAAAGTGAGCAGATCCAACCCCTGGGGAGACAGCTTGTCTCCCGGAGGGAGGCACTTCATGGGAAGCTCCTATCAGCCAGGCCCCATTTGCAAGGCACAAGGAGGATCAGGCTGCTTCAGATGACTGTGTTCCCACTTAATGGCTGGCATGAAGCCTTGTCATGGTGGTAGGCAAGAAGACCTACAGCATGAGGATTGCACTCTACCCAGCCTGATGCTGCCCCTCGCCCTACCAGAAGCAGCAAAAAGCCTGCAGCCCTACCACACACAGGGCAGGTCCCAGTTCCTCCAGCCATCCCTGCCACACCTGTAGGAGCCATTAGATGCTGCAAAATTGCACCAGCGTCCTCTGCCTCCGTCCTCGGTGGTTCCTGGCCCTGGGTTTGCCTCCCAGCCTTTGGCCGAGATTGACTCCCCAGCGCAGCTGTGGAGCTGATTTCCCAGTCCTGATACACGCAGCCTGTTTTTAGGACTGCGCAGTGGCCCCAGCTGGTGCAGAGGGGCGATGACTGCTTTTTTCCATCCCCAGCCTGAGGAAGCAGCTCTGAGCGAATAGCCTGTGCAGCAGCTGTGCAGCCTGGGCCCATCTCAGGGGATGGGTTTTAATTTCCCCAGTCCCTTCATTCCAGCCCCTTGGGTTTTACGTGGGTGGAGTATTATTTCAGCCTAAATGTCTAAATCTGTTGCCTGAGATAGAGGTGCAACCTGAGCCCCTTCCTGTGTTACGTGTTCGAATTGCTGACCGCAAACACAATAGGTTTTGTGGTCTTAAGGCCACCTGTTGAAAGAGTTCAAGTGAGCTCTCACCCATGTGCGTTGCCTCCCGCCTGCTTTCCTGCCCGTGACTCAGGCATCTCTCTCCGAGCGGCTCGCCCAGTGTGTCGAGCTGCAATCATTGCCACACTGAACCGATTCAACATCTTGAAAAGCTAATTAACTTCATAAAAAATTCATATAGGCATGCAAATACTGTGGCCCAGATAAATAATTAACTGAACTCTTCCACACCAGCGCCAGCATGCTCCAAGGCTGCCCTCTCTTGCCAGGCCTGATCAACAATTATTCAAGACATGTGATGTGGACCGCATTTGATGATTCTCTTCAAGGTGTAAACCTACGCAGCAGCTTAATAAACAGCATACATTGCACAGTCAACATTGATTTACACATCTTCTGAAGAGATGATGCATGAAATGATCAGAAAAGTCAATAATGCAAGCAAAATGTATGGGCTTGAGATAAGTAACAGAAAACAAAATCAATGCCTTCCAGCTATTACCATCATGAAGTAGAGTTCATAATAGATAACATTAAGTTTGAACAAGTTGCATCATTCCAATACCTGCAATCAGCTGTCACTTCTGACAATAATTGCCAGAGCGGTATTCATATACATATGTGTTAGCTCTACCTCTGGTGCTAAATGCATTTAGCGGAACAATCAGAGCAAACAACCTGACGAGCCAGATATTTTATTATTCTGACATTAAAAAAGGGAGACTGTGAAGCCCATTAATCACGACCTGTATTACCATGAACATATGAATATAGCACTGAAGAAAGCCCCAAAAATTTCCTACAGACATATTGAAATAAATAGCAGAGTCTGTTGATGGGATCAGCCTATCAGCAGCTCAGAGGGATGAAATTTAGCAGAACGAGGCAGCTGACACTATCAGAGCACCTGAGCAACAATGATTTAGTCGCGCAGCACGGGCAACGATACAGCTCGGCTTTGTGTCCAGAGCTTTATGCGGGACCTATCGTATGACTCTACATCAAGGATTCTGATAGCCCCAGGATGCAATCAATAAGAAAGCAACATAAGAGAGAGCTCTGGCCACTGAGGGCTTGTCAACATGGGGAAGCTATTGTGAAACACGGGAGGGTTTGAGTGTGGAGTACAATGGCTCAGGCCGTTGTGGAAGCTGATAGTCTGAGGTGGAGTAAACTCACACAAGGCCATCTGAGAGGGTGGTTTCTACATGGAGAGCTAGAGTTTAATGTCTATATCACAACAGCCCTCAAACTTTCCTTTGAAAGCGTTTCTTACAGTATTTCAGCAGCAGTGCGTGTAACCTGTGCCACTGAGCAAAACCAGGAGGAGTTGCCTTTGGAGCGCAGGAGAGGCTGCCAAACACAGCTCCGGCTATTTGCAGAAGCAATCACCCTGCCTGTCGTGCAGAGGCTGGTAATGACAAACACAGCCTCTTCCCTCCAGCCAGGAGGATGGATTTGGCTTCAGCTATTCACTATCCGACTTTGACCAATTGATAATTATTCAATGGCTGTAAAAAATACATTGGCAGTCTCAATCCAGCTCCTAACAGAGCTGTAAAACGCTCACAAAAATACAACAGACAGCAGTTACAGTGCCCTTTTGTGAGTAGCAAGAGGCAGAGAGGAAAATGTGTTCTTCCTTCCCCCAAGGCAGAAGCAAAGGTAGTGCCTCACCAGGAGGTGGTGGTGTGGGGAGTTAAATCACCATAACTGCATCTCTGCTCCTTCCCCTAGCACGGGGAAACTGCCCTGAGCTGCAGTGTCGCAGCTGAATGGCCATCCCACCAAATCCATTTTCTAATGGCTTGGATCTGACCTGCAGATGAGAAGATGATTTCAGCTGAGTTCTGCTTTGATTTTTTAGGGACCCATTCATCTCCCCAAAGTAAAATCTGAGCTCATAAAGCACAAACCCACACAAGCTAAAACCAATCAGTACTTCCCCAAATCCCTGCAAAGCCAAACCATTCAGTGCCGCACTGCTCTGCCAATAATAGTAACAAGTAACACTACACTCAGACTGTAATTTTTCATATCCAGTGTTCTGTTGTCATATGATTTACTGTGCTAGCACTGAGAGCCATTGCCCAAGCCCTCTCTCTGCACTCCTCCTGATTTACTTAAATCTTTTTACTTTTATCAGCCACAGGGAATGGGGACACTTACATGTAACAACTGACAATTTGAACTGAAAATACAGAGAAAAGCTGTGTAAAGCAAGTGGCTGAGATTATAGCTGTTGACTTCTAATATTATTTGACAGATGAGACTGCTGCAATTATCCTCTGCTCATGGGTTCCATTACTGGAACAAGAAGCGCACAAAATAAGGGCAATTTCCCAAACAATATATAGGGCCACTTAACTTTGTCAAGAGCCATTTCTGCAAGTGAAGTCCTCCCTGGTTAAAGATACAACGATAATGTGCCGGCAACTTCACATGAGCATTTAGTACATTCCACGTTAACTGCCTTTTCAGTTGTTCTTTTCCTGCTCTGTTTGAACCAAATAGGATATTATTTCTAAAGATATTTGTTTAAAGAATAACATTGTGCTTACTGCTGTTCCCCCTCCCAGGAGCCTTTCTTTCTAAAGAAGGCGTTTCAGAGAGTTTGCGGCACATGAGATCACATTTTTGCCGAGTCCTGTATACCCTACCTCATGCACTGGCAGGGAAGGAACCAGCCCCCCACCAAGCTTTTGCTTCCTCCTCTCTCTCCTCCCTCCTTCTGTGGATGCTCTGCTCCAGAGACTTTACCCGAGCCCCCCACTCCACCCCGAGTCCCCTCTGTCCCCTAGCCCGATGCCACCCTCCCTCTCTCCTCTGCTGGTGGTGGGGAAGGTCCCCACAGCACTGGAGAAGGGAATTGCAATTCAAAAAGCACTGCAATTCTGGAGAAGGGGAATCTCTCATAAAGGGCATTTTGTATGTCTGATAGTGAGCAAATAGTAACCAAGAAATAATAACCAAAAATTAACCAATAGATGTGCCAGTGTGTAAACAGGTCTCAGAAAAGCGATGCAGGTTCAAGGTTTGCCTAAAGTAACACAAAGCAAAGGCAATTGTTCTCTGAAGACTTTCTGTGCCAAATCTGGCCACTGTATCTAATCATTGGAGTGTGAAAGGAGGAACATTAGTCCTGCTTTAAGTTCAAACCTCAGCACAACCTTAGCAACAGAATCACTACTGATGTCTTCATAATATATTTTTAAGGTTACCCCATTGCTTTGACTTGTGGAACTATTTATAGATCAAAAGGAGCTTCTTTCTCTAAGGAGAAAAAAAAATAAAATAAAATAAAATAAAATAAAAAGAAAAAAAAAGTGAGTTTACCTTCACTTTCTAAAGTGAAGGTAAAAAAAAAAAAAAAAAAAAAAAGGAATAACCTTTGGCCTAGGCAGTAGTTATTAACTCTTCTCTCTAATGCAACCTGCACTGAACTAGAGTGGACTAGAGTGGGAGTGATTTTTTTTCAACAATCTTCAAAAACCTTTCATAGGCACTCTAGCATCTTCTCTCAGATATGCCCAGTGCTGCAGACCCAGTGCTGCAGACCCAGGTGCGAGAAGCCCCGCAGGAGATCAGTGCGCAAACACAAGCACTTCAGGCTAAGCTCGGATTCCTGATCCAGCTCAGCTGGTGCATGATCCGCTGCCTCAGAAGTCAACAATGTTCATCATTTGGTGGAGAATTTTTTTGTCCCATTCATTGTAACCATGAAAGCTCTCATCCAGGAAACAGGAGTGGCTTTTTCTGGAGTGTTACAAAGCACTTGGTTTCTAACTACCTTGTGGCATTGGGATCCACAGCTCAGCCAAGAACTGAGTCAGAGACAATGTGAACAAAGACAGACCTTGACCACAGTCAGCACAACAGTTTCTCTCCTTGTCTAGCAGCATAACAACTCAGGGAAGAGATCTGGTGAGGGAAAAATGTCACCACCTCCTGAGCCTGCCCTGGAGGAAGGGGCAGACCCCCCTTTCCCAAAACACAGCCCTCAGCCTTTGCCAACCCCACCTGAAAGCATCCTTCAGGCTGTGGATGCAAAATGACCTTGGAGGTCTTGAAATAGGGACACAGTAATTTCTAACACATTTCTGTGAGGTGAATAAAATTTATATCTGTATCACAGAAGAAAAAATGAATGCCCAGAGAAAACAAGATGACATCATTCAAATGCCAAAGCCATGGACCCCAATATCCTCCACATTACATCATTTTCTTATTGTTAACATTACCAATTCACGGCATTCCTTACCTAGCACAGCTAGGTGTACATTAGGATGCAAAGATATAAATATTTGTGCTATTATTTGTGAGATTTTCATCTTTATTTTCCTCTCTTCACCACACCACTACATTTTTCTGAGAGGCAAGGCGGCTCTTTCCTGGAAAGTGACCTTTGCTGGAGGGCAGGCAGATGGCGGCAGCTACACACAAGCCCAATTCTCCTCCTTGACCATGTGTCACTCAGAAGTCTTGAAGATCTCTATGCTGGAGACCCCAGGTCTCCTTCTGAATCTGGGTCACTGGCTGCACAAGGACCTGGTGCAGGCACCCATGCGTGACAGAGGCCCGCCAAGGGCTACTCATCATCTTAGGGACACAGCTATTGCCAGCCAGGTCTGCACCATGTAATTGCAAAAATTTGAGCATCAGGATTGTTTTTTATGATGATGATTATTATTACTGTTGCTGATTCTTGTTCAGCCCCTGAAGTCTTGGTCTCTTTAGCAAGGGTCTCCTGACAAATACAACCCCAGTACTGGAAAGACTGCCCTCAGCTCTTCCATAGGCAGTGATTAGGTGTCTTTTTTTTCCCTTAAAAAAATAATAAAATAAAAAAAAAAAAGAAAAGGGATATGATTTAAAACTAAAATAGAACCAAGCACATTGTACAAAGGATTATTTCAAGTAATTCTCCTTGAAACTGTAACAAAGGAATGTTTCCTGGGGATTAAATGGACTGTCAGGTAATCAGAAAAGTTGTTTTAGGTTTTCCTCAAGAAGAAAAGAAGCATTTTGGATGGATTTTGTTTCTGGTGCTTTGTGACACTTTACAGCTTATTCCCTCATGTCACACTAGTTTATTTCATTATTCATAAACATGCTGAATGCCAAAATGATCTGAAAAGCTATGGGGCTCTTACACGCTCAACCAATAAGCCCTTTTCTCCTTTTCCCATTGCAAATGCAAGGACCCAACCCTCTTGCTATCCTTCCACAGGGATTATTATACCATTGCTCTTCCTGGCACTTTGCTTTTTTTATGGGGGTGGGATTCCTGGTATTCTACAGGACTCAAAGATAGCCTCGAAGGAGAAATCACATTTGAGAGAGAATGAATTTGTCCCTCGGGGTTGACAGGCAGGGAGGGACACAACACAATAAATAAATAAATAAATAAATAAATAAATAAATAAATATGTCATAGGGGCCCTTGCACACACTCTGGGTGCAGTCCTTATCACTGTGCCAGGTACCTGGGGTGCTGACAACAAAGCCCACTCCCACCACTAGTCCCAGGACCCTCCCAGGCTGTGTCTGGATCCGCTTACCACCCTTTTACCTTGCTTGTTGCTGCCGGGTACTGGCTGCCCTTTCTCAGCACCAGGCCACCTCCAGTATGGGCGGCCCCTATAACCTGACACACCATTCACAGGGGTGCCTTAAAATGGCCAAGGCCTCTCCCACAGGCCTGGCACCAAAGGCCCCTACAAGCAGTGGCTCCCTTCCCAAACCCGTCAAGGGTGCTGGTGAGACAGCCTGGGCCACAGATGGCCCCCCACATCTCACACACCACATCCAGCTCCACGTCCTTTCGATGCCAAGTGGAAAGAGCCCCACTCCCTCTTGGCCTGAGGCACCCAGTCATGCAGGGGAGCCCAGCAGCTGCAGCAAGGACTGAAGGGAGAAGATGTGGGAGAAGCTGGCTGCCTCACGGGGAGCCAGGCTCACCAGACAGGGCACCCAGCCCCGCTTGCTACGTTGGCCTGTGGCACCAATATCCTTTTGGACTGCTCCCCGCTACTGAGTGCCCAAGCAGCAAAAGACACCCACATCCATCTGTGCCTGAGCAGCCGGTTTCTGCTGCAGCAGTCAGTCCATGCTGCCGAAAAAGGTGTGGGAAACACGGGTTTAAATAACACTATATGATTCTGCGCAGAATGGACGCAAGCACCGTGCTGCCTGCTGCGATAAACCTCAGCCGCATTTTGTGGCGCCAGCCCAGGAGCCAAATATTGGTCCCCACACTGTTACAGAGTGCCTCCACCTCCCGCAGGCTCGCAGAAGGAGGCTCTCCACATCATGCGTTTTGCTGAGCCTGCTCCCATCTGGAACAATCGTACCTTCAGGTGTATCTTAATTCTACCTCTAAGTAAGAAAGAAGGAAGATTTGACACTGTTAATGGCACAGGAATTTTTTATTTTTTTTTACTTTTTTAATCTAAGAAAAGGGTTTTCTTTTTCACAAACTGCTTCTTTCTAAAAGAATTTTTATTCCAATTATTCAGACACCTGCTGGTGTCCCAGCAGCCCCCCTGGCAGCAGCTAACCCTCTCGGGCTGAGCAGCCGAAGGAAACAAAGCACAGCACAACGTTGTACAGGAGAAACAGTACACACACCAGAAAGTCGGAGAGCACAGCAGCAAATGTGTTATTAGTCTGACATCACAAGAGTCTGCTTGTTTGTTTGCTTCCTCCTTTTATATCCTGATGCTCTCTCTTGCGGTGCCACATGTTGAATTTTTCTTGATTAAGTTGAGACTTTTATTATGCAGTGTCCCCAGAAGAATTAGAGAGGGGAAGGAGAAAACCCAACTGCATATGGCAAAGGCACTGACATAGATACTGAATTCTTCCAGCTTGAAATGACAGACAGTACAAATAAAGCTCCTTTGTACCTGCTCTAAGATATAGCATGTACCAGCCCTTCTCAGCTAATACACCTTGGAAAAAGCAGAAAGCAGGATCAGAGGTGCACAGAGAGGGAAATTTTAAAGCTGACAGTGCAAGTTTCTTCAGATTAGAGGTATTTGTACAGTACCAAGCACCATGATATAATGATTCTGTGAAGTAATAATATTTTATTGTTAAAAATTATGACAGAATCTCATAGGCCTCTTTTAAAAACAAGTAATTACTTGGATAATTTTAAAAACAACAGCAGTCATACAACTTCCCTCACTGTTCAGTACGCAGTGAATGGGAACCCCTCCACCCCCACCCCACCCGGGGCCAGACAATTGGGATCAATCTTTTGGCCTCATTTCCCTCCTCCCAGTGAGGGCTGGGTTTTGCCAGAGACAGAACAGCCTCTAGGCAGCATCAAAGGCATGATGGCGGGATTTCCTTACTTGGAAATAGTCTTCAAGCAGACCTGTAAACTCTGTTCAAGTTTGCTTTATGGTGCCAGGGTAGTACAAAACAGCTCTAGCATCTGGCCTCAGGGGCTCAATCAGTTCTGTATGAATACTCATATGATGCAGTTATCATCTGCAAAGCTCATAGCTAAGCGCCTTGCTACCAAGTCTCATGGCTTTGATTTAAGGAGCTCCCAGTAATCTGGGACACTACAATTAACATATTTAATAGAGCGACTAATGGGAAAGAAAGAAGGGGGAAAACCTGCATACTACAGCTTAAGCTGATGCTAGGGTGGGAAAGGAACAAAACCCAGAAGTTTCAGACTAAAATGGTTCACATGAACTAGTTAAATTCTCCCTTTTATTGTGCAGTACATATATATACATATATAAATATATAAAGGAGTCACAAAAAATAATTAATAGCTAGTAGACTCAGCCAGATCAATCTATATTTTCAAAGTTAACATTTGAGATTTAAACATTCACAAGCCTGCTCATCAAAAGGCAGGTGAGCTGCACTTGCTGGACACCAAAGCCTTCCAAACTGTCTCACATGGTGGCACACAAATGATGCACACTTTTATATACCTCTGTTTCCTACATGCAGAAGTCCACAAACTCTGCAGCTGGTTAATTAAAAGAGTTAGGCAACAACTGGGCATTCAATAAAGGTATCTGTAGTTTTTCCAGGTTAAAAAAAGAATAGTAATGAAATGGATCTTGTTTATAAACAGGACATAAATAAAAGTAGAAGCAACCCCCTAGTTATGAACAGTCAAATTTATTGTAACGATAATAAATCAAACACAGCTCTTCTGGTCAGTCAGTGCACTGATTTTGCTTGGAAAGAAAGGCCAGCTTCAGCTGGCTTGGAGAAGTAGCCAACAGTTCATCTGATCAATGGCTAGGTAATAATATATTACATACCATAATGCTGACTTACAGTATTACAGTGCTGTAACAATTGCCAGACAAAAACTGCGGCAAGATAGCCATATGACTAAGTACATACTTATCTTTTACAGTGTCTTTTACATGGTTGTTTAATTATCTCCAAAGTATTCTAAACCTAAGAAATAGCTTCAAATGCTATTCAAATGTGTATCTAAATAACCTTAATTCTGCCTTGGTTTTGCTGTATTCAGTACAGTACATAGCACATTCATTACATATTGTTATTATACCTAGTAAACATAAAATTATGATAAAGCCACTGCAGCAATTATGGTGCCAGATTAGATAAAATGACTCTTTGGGTAAGGTATTCCAGATTTCTAATATCATGCCTTCGGTTCATCCCTCTCTGGAGAATGAAAGCAAGCTGTCCTTAGAAAAGAGGTTAAGCTATGTTCAAATGACAAAGAGAAGCAGTGGTCGTTTTTGCTTAAAGCACTCTGGAGTTTTATTCCTTCTAGAAACAATAGGAGAAAGAAGTGATGTTGAGAGATGGCAAGCCTTTAAGGAATTTCCTCCAGCAGAACATGATTTTTCAGTGTTGGCAAGAAACTACATTTGGCAAATAATGACACAAAATGGAGGATGATCATATTTCTTTAACAATGTAACCTACAAAGATTTTTCTTTTTTTCTCCATCTTTAACATAAGTCCAATGTTAGGTGCTTACAGAATCTGTTCATAATCAAACTACTTAGTGGATTTACTTGTAAACTCAGACAATACATGATCTAAATAAAGGGTAAGAGCAGCACTCATCTGAGCTCACTTTAGCAATCGAAGAGTTGGGCACTTGGGTCAGCTGGGCATCTGGACTCCCTCACAGAGGATAGAAAGAGCATCTCAATAGCAAGGAGCTGATTTATTGCATGGGATAGGGTTCTCCAGACATGCCCAGTGTCCATATGCACACCTGTTTTTTAGTAGAGTTAGATGAAATCCATCCCAATAAGTTAAGAGTGGATTATGATGATTTTCAATCCTTTGGCAGCAGCATTGGTTAGAAGTTTCTGCCCCTGCCCCCACCATCCACACTCATCCCTGCTACCTCACACCCCCTAGGAAGTTTAGTTATCCCTCACCTTTGTACCAGATCAGTTAATACTGAGTTGTAGAATGGCCTGGTCCTGAAGAAGCACTTTTTTCCTATTATCACTCTATTTTTCTATGCATTTCTTGCTATAATTTACCTATTTTCACCACTCTTGGTCACACCAGGAATAGGTGTGGCAGCAGAGGCAGCCCCCTTGCATGGGAGCAAGGACAGGGTATGGAGAGGATATGTTTTGGATCTGCTAATGAAGGATCCTTAACATGGAGCTGCACCCTAATTCTCAAGAGGACACTGCATTTTTTGTGTTCAGTTACAAAACAAAGAGATTACAAGCAATAATCAGCACTGCCTGGATTACAGATTGACAGTATCTTCTTCATGGTAAGAGTAGTTTGATCAGCCTTCTTCTTCAGTAACTGAGTATGCCTCGTCTTCAAGTACAAAGTGCCGAAGAGAGTTTTACAAAGACTCCTTGCTCAATCAGCCATCGATGAGACATTCCAGCACCATTCCTGTCTTCCCACTGCCCTCCACCATTGACATGCGATCCCTTGGGCATCAAAAGGCATCTCCCACCACCCTCCTTCAGAAAGACCCCTGAAAGCCCAATCCTCACTTCCAGGAGCCAGGAAATGTTAAAGACATTGCATTTCTTTAGTGTTTCTCTATGCTGCCTTGAGCAGTGGTATCCACTATTGCAACCTCTGCAGAGTAGATTTGTGCTTTGGCCTGAGCCAGAAGAGCAGAGGTTCCTTCACGCCCATGAGTCCCCTGCCTGGATTAGAACAGCTCTCCTGGGGGCCGTGTATGGTCTTGTCAGATGTTACAGGAAGTTTCTTCTCAAAAATTTAGTAGAATGAGCAAGATACCTCCTTGATACCTCACTGCTACCCTAGGTAGAGTGATTCCAGGGGTGAGCTGAGTATACTGGAAGAGGAAAAATTTATGCAAAGTAGCAAATATATAAATAATTTCCATACATATATTTACACACACTCATAAACATACAGTGGGATTTTACAACTTAATTTGCTTTTGAATGGCACTGGACTGATTCAGTGTGGTTGCTATAGTACACGTGTCCCCTAAACAGTAACTGAGCACAGAGAATTATGTTTCTTCATGCATCAACATTTTTGAGTTAAGATCCTTCTTTATTCCTAAGATTGTTGATTAGGCCCCTTTCAAACTCAGTATCCACTGTCTGTGCATTACGTGAATCATGTTCAGCACAGGGCATTGCAGAACCTTTGTCACAAACAACCTAGGAATAAAAGATCGGCATTTCAGTTTATTTTTCCTGCATCTTGTTAAAAAATGTACTAGGAATTTTGAAGAAATCTAATGCATAAATACATAGTTTGTCTGATTCAATAGCATATACAATTCAAATGACACTGCATTAGAAAACCAAGGGGCTGCTGTTATTCACCAGCACTGTAAATAGGAACAATTTATTTCTTTACCTTGACATTATCCAGAGGGCCAAATCAGACTATCGTGATGTAACAACACTAAGCTGCTTGCCCCACTGTCCCCCCAGCAAGTAACCAGAAAACTACCAACCCAACCAGCACAAAATGCTGTTTCTTTAATCTTATCACCACCACCTCTTCTGAGCGGTGAGGACAATAACAGATTAGTATTAGCAATCTCAGCCCTTCTCAGACAGTTGGAAGCTTGCATATCTTAACTGATGTGCCTAATTAGATACAGCAGTGATTCAGCCATCAGCTGCAGGTCTGCAGTTTTGCTTCCAGTGTGCATCAGCATGCTTCGCATCACCCTGTGACTGAGGTGTTTACTCTTCATCACAATAGCTGTTATCTGTCAGAAGTGATACTGGACTGGTTTCCAAAGAATACCACTCCTTCATTTATTTATTTGGAAGTACTTTCACCAGCAGGTGCAAGTTATCTTTCACTGAATGTTATTCTGGTGGAAGGTAATAGCCTGTAAATCTTGGTGTCTTCCAGCCCTGGACAGAAAAGTCTGCCCAGCTTTCCAGAGGTGTCACGGAGGAGCGTTTAGCCATGTCATTCGGCTGCCATGCCCACTCACTTCACTTAGTGACAGGGAAAGTTTCATCACAGCTCTTGTAGACTTGTGAACGGCTTACCTGCCATGAACTGGATGAGATCTTTTTTTTTTCTTTTTTTTTTTTTTTTATTAGGTGAAATGACTTTCAGTAGCTAGCAGGATGAACTAGAGATGAACTGCTACTCTAGAGGGGAAAGGTCTGTATGTCATTAACCTCGTCACCCTCTGTTGACATAGCAGAGAATGTAAGCCAAAAAAAGTTCTCCCAAAGAAAGAAAAAAACTTGATACTCAGTGTTTTCTCAGGTTTTATCCTAGGTAGATTACAATAGCAAGAATATTCTTTCTCCATCAAGCTTCAAAATTTTGAAAGTGATGGTAGATAACACTTTATATATCTAGATTTAAATTTCAACAGTCCATAGCTAAAGATCTAGGAGCCACATCTTCAGGTGGGGCAAAAAAAAACACAGCTCTGCTGAAGTCTGAAGATGACACCTATTTATATCAGCCATGGATACTGCTCTCAATATCAAAGCATATTATCAATTCTGTTTACCTGCCAATTGCTATGTTTAGTAATCTGTTTTCCATTGCAATACTAGACCTTTATGGGAAGATAGAAAATGCAACTCTTTATCAGTGACATTTTCAACTCAATAGGAAATGTATAAGGCCCTGAACTCAGCTCTTTGTGAATAAAAAGGCTTTTAATTCATCTTTAAGGAAACAATTAGAGATCATCCAGAGCATATAAATTAATCTGATTTTACTTTCCCTCTAGCAAGGCTATTATATATATCTCTTTTCTTTTTCTTCCAGGTTGGCTTCTATTTTCTCTCAGGTGCAACTGCAGTTTCCTAAGGCAATGAACTGAAAAAAAATCAGCAACATCTGGAATTATCTGCACTTATGCCAAATAAAATGAACACATTTGAAGAGGGCAGTTTCTCAGAATGAAAAGAGAAGTGATGACTAATAAGGAAATGCAATTTACCAAAAATATCTCTTTTAGCCTTTTCTTAAATATATCAGCCTTGCAAGTCTCCTCTACCCTCTAAAAGACCTACTTGGATTAAGAAGCAACAAGATTTGCTAGGAAAATAATTGTTTGGCGGTTTTGTTAGCTATCTGATGTGAATGCAAGTTTACAGATTGCTTGATAGCATCTGATAAAACCTAGACTCCCCATCTGAGTTAACAACCCTCATCTCCTTTTTCATCAACAGAAAGAAACAGACAAGGTAGGAGTCATCTCACTTTCAAACAAACATCTAAAATAGCTCAGCTGAACTGCTGAGCAGTTCCCTAAAAGCAGTGGTTTATCTTCTTTAACTAAAAAGCAGGCTCAGGACAACTATCTCATCCATGACATCAACATCTGTAGATGTCTAATATTAACTGAGATGACGGTGACCACCCCTCAAAGCTGTCTCATAGACTCACCCCTCCCTTGCCTTCTTCCCCATTTAGCCTCTCCATGTTATTATTGTCACTCTCCTGGAAAGGAGGGGACTGTGATCCATCCATCAAGGAGTGGACAAGAGAGGTTATTTGTCTTCCTCTATAAGAAGTTTTCTTTGAAGTCCTTAGCAAAGAGGTGATGTGGCCATTTGGGCATGTGGGCATTTATTAATATATCACTTAGGTGTATTCAACTTAAATTCCTTGTTCCTACTTCCAAGACCTATGCCTCTATGCCTCTTCACCACCCTGCCTCTTTGTCCCATCTAAAATCCCATTCTCTAGGAGTCCCTCCAAAAAATAACTCTTATTTGGTTGGCTACATTAGTCCTGACTTAATGTCTTCACAGCTTGCCAAACACAGTTAATGGAACCATCCAAGTGTGCACCTTCCTTAGAAAGAAATTAAAGGATCTTATCATTTACAAATTGTCCTGTCCTAAGTTTTACTTATCATCTCAATTAATATGGATTAGACTCATCCCCCCTAACACTCAGACAAGAGACCTACATTAGGTGTGTAGTCACTCAAGTCAATGAACAGTCTCCTCCAGAGGGGCTCTCAGATCTTGCACAGTTTTAATTGCCTTCTGAAGATAGCTATTTCTTTCACTTGTTACATAAAAGGAGTCCTAAGCAGCAAAATTTCTTATTTTGGGATATCCGTTATGTGCCAAAAGATGGACACGGTAAACACTTATATGTTTTCCTCCTACAGGAATCACCTTTAAATTATGTGAATACTTGGAAATAATAAATGCAGACAATTATAGATGCACAGAATTTTTAGTTGCTTCAGGGTAATGTATCTCTGAAGCTTATTCTTGCCTCAAATTTCAGGCTCTATTGATGTTAAGAGGAGTGCAACATCTGACAAAATTGGGCCTATTTCTGATGAACCTCACCAACAGTCAATGTAACGAAGGAAAAAAATATAACAATGGGAAGGAAAAGGAAAAATCAAACCAGGTTTATACCTTTAATAAAAGCTTCTAGTATCATCCTTCTATTATCACAAAAGATGAGGGACATTGCAAATCTGGATATACTCTTTGAAGTGCTATTTTCTTTCTTTGTTGCTGTTGATTCTCCTTGAAAGGAATGAAACCACGGTACTTTCCTTTCCTGGCCCTCAACACAATAAAGAGAGACAGCCTGGCATGAAAACATGAGCAGTGCCATGAGTTGCCACTCTCCCATTGGCTACAGGAGGATGAGTGCTAAGACCAGGGAAGGTTATCTCAAAAGTCAGAAGGGATTCAGAATGAGGCGGTCTTGCAGCGGCTTTTGCAGGGAGCAAATGCATCACCCTTTTGCACCACCTGCCTAGGTAAGAAATGTGAGGCAACAACTGTAACCACCTGAGAGCAAACTTCTAGTCAGAAGCAAGACAAACTGTTGACCATTTTCCATTTCATTTTTTGTTGTTGTTATTTGAGGGATGAATAAGAAAATCACATGAAACATTTGGACTAATTTGCATAAACTTAGAGATGCACATGGCTTGAGTCTTATAGGCTTTTCTTTCTTTTCTTATCATTAGCATTTTTCATGCTAACCTCAGCATTTTGTTGGGCTCATGGAATAAGACTGAGGACTGTCCTATAGCTAATTTGAGGCCTGCCTATTCCCTGCGACTGCAAACAAAATCTGTAGCTTACTGGATAAAGTGTCGTCTTTGTATTTCAAAAATAGTCAGTACAAATCCAATTAAAGATGTTTCCTTTCTTTCAAATATTATATTGTTCTGAGTGTTTCTGTGTAAGCAGGGAACCCTGAATTACATTCCTCTCCAGGGGATCCTAAATGTTTATACAAATCACAGTAGGCAGCATTACAACACTTCCAACTTTTGCCACATGCACTTTGTCTTAACTCGAACTTGGTCAGAAATCTGTCAGACTGCAAACCGTAAAGAAGAGAAATGAAAGGAAACTGTCTTATTTTTGTTCCTTTTGAGGATGTAATTCTATTAACAGTTCTGTACGTCTTTTCCCCATCAATTTAATTACAGATTAATTAATTCTTAGCAGTTTTCTAAAGCCCAGCAAAATATCATCTGACCCAAAACATTTCACAGCAGGGAAAAAAGCCAAGTGAGATAAAGAGAAAATCCATCCTTTGGAAAAAATAAAAATTAAAAAAAATAAAAAAAATGTGTTTAGAAGAACAGGCAAGAGCAGAAAAAGATCAGCTCTGTCTTTTCCTCAGCAAGCACGTCTCTGCATGTCTCACTCGTTAGTTTTCACTTCTTTCCAATCCTGCACATCATGCCCCAGATTGATCTCAACCACAAACTGGTGATAGATAGGACATCCATGGACCTGCCATTTTAGGCTTTTCCCTGCTTGAAGGCATCAACATTCCAGCAGTTTAGATACAACCATAGCTGTGGTTGGCAATGCCACAGGGAGCAGGATGGTGCTTTGCCATGGGTTTCATGCCATGGTCATGGACCTGTTTCTGAACAGGCACAAAAAGACTGACTGAGCTGGAAACTGCAACCCAGATGATTTAGTTTGGCTCTGAGAATGGCGCAACTTGGTGAGAAATAGAGAGGTCTACATTAGAAAGAAGCCAAATAAGCAAGCTCTGGCAAGGGCTACGTTCATTGTTGCCTGAGATAGCCCCAGGAAGGGGTTGAGTTTGCACCCTGTTCTGTGAGCTCATGTGTTGCTTCTAAAATGCAGGTTGAGACTGCCGTCTGCTTACATTTATGTTTTTATAGGGTCTTTTATCACAGGGCTCCCAAAGCACTTTACACACTTACACCTTGATTCTCTCTTGTAACAGTAGGCAGGCTTAAATGAAAATAATGTGCAGGTCGTAATCTAGGAATTGGGCTTCAGAGCCTCCTTTCTCGCCTCTCAAGTGGGGTTGTTTTGAAGAAGGTACAAAAAAAAAACAGAGACAGGCATTGGAAACCACAGTATGAAAATTTAAGATATTTCTGAGAGTGGAGACAACAGAAAGACTTAGGAAGGAAGGAAGGAAGGAAGGAAGGAAGGAAGGAAGGAAGGA
>NC_048895.1:54147173-54204067 GCF_011077185.1 Oxyura jamaicensis
AAAGAAAGAAAGAAAGAAAGAAAGAAAGAAAGAAAGAAAGAAAGAAAACCACATTTTGCACACATAGCATGTGAAATAATGTTCACAAAGTAAAAGAAAAGCACATCTATGCCATTTTGTCATTGTTGTGCAGGAGAGTAGCTCTCTGCCATGAAGAAAAGGAAGCACAGCTCAAGCAAGAAACCAATGCCTGGTGTAGGGGATGATTACAGTGTATCATGGGGAAGAGTGAAGGAAGAAGTCTCCTTGCAGCAAATAACTGCCCCATTTAAGTAAAGGAGGAGCTGGTGCTAGAAGTTCTTGAAGCAGGACAGAGTGACAGGCCAGGAAATACAAGAGATGTGATAATAATGAGATGTTCCCTTCCTAATTTGGAAAACAGGGGCACAGAGGACAGAAATTCATCTTTCAGAGTGCTTCCACAGGGCTCTGGCTGGGCCAAGCAGGGAGATCATGGCATTCCCCAGGACGTGTGGCCAATGCTCACAGAAGAGCTAATGTAGAGAAGAATTTTCCTTAGGGAAACACTTCCTGTCTTCCTGTATTGATGGAAAATAAGGCAAATGATTTGCACCCTGCAAGTGCCTACTTCATTCTATCTGAAGTCAGATGAAAGTTTGTCTCTTACCCTCCACCCTGAAGAATAAGCCGGTGAATCTTCTCTAGGTGGGCAATTCCAAAAGGAAACATTTTTCCAACACAGAGTTAAAAAGAAAATAATAATAATGATAACTCCACTGTGAAAATTAAAGGTCATCACACATAACTGGGTCTTCAAAACTCCCAGCCATACACAAGCTGAGCCCTAGGAAGAGCAAGCAGTCATTTTACACCATGGACCACCAATTCAGCTTCCCAGATCAAAGCACCTGGTCAGGTGGAAAGGCTGAGAGGCTAAAGGGCTTTCTAAAAGGGCTGGGAATAGGAGGTGAGAAGGCATGGGGTGAAGGATAAGGAGAGGCAGTGGAATCAGTGAGATCAGTGGAAAAATGGTATCAGAGAGCAAGAAGAAAGCAGAAAAGGTGCAGCAATGGAGACCTGGTTCTCTACCAACACCTTTTCTCCCCACTCTGAGTTAAATCTTTTCCGTGTCCTCCCTGACCCTTGCTTTTGCCCTCCTGTGGCTCACTCCCACACTCCATGCACTGGCTGCAGTTTGGTTCACTCCTTCACCTGCCCACCCACAGAAAAATTCCCCAAACATCACAGCCTGGGGTGTGTTCTGGAGCTGGGGTGACTGAAATAGCTCCTGCTGACACCCCACCACCTCTGATAAATAAATGAGTGCTTGCCAGAGACAGGACTGGAGCCCAGCTACTCTGGCTGTTTTAGGAAACCCTCACTGTTCCTTGCCTTTGCTTTTCAAAAAGTGCACAAAATGAAATGGCTTGTTTCAGGGCAAATGACACAATTGTGCTAAACGGCATGATTTGTTTGTTTGTTTCATCCCAGGAGGGGAGGAGGAGGGAAGGAATGTATATTTGATCCGATCCAAACCATTTTTTGTTTGTTTTTTTGTTGTTTCTGCTGAACTAAAAAAAAATAAAAATAAAAATCAATGGCTCGAACTGCCCTACACAAAAGAAGTTGGAGAGGGAAAGAGAGATGAGACCCCATTTCTCTCTTAAGACTCATTTGACCTGCTGACACCCCAGCCTGGGAGGAACTCACTTATGAAACCCAGCGTTCAGAAATAAATTAGAAAAATAGCCTGAACTGCTCCACATTCGGGAGAAAAGCTGATTGTTTACTTTGTCTTCCCCTTCAGTGCCCGGGTGCCTGTGCCGGAGCATGCCCTGCATTGCCCACTGACCCACTTTAGCCCGATGCAGAGCCATGCCCACCCTGCTGGGGGGTTCTCCCACAACCCTCCCCACCATCGCACCCACTCCTCCACAAATACAGCACCTAAGTGGGTAATGGCCTGGGCTGCCGAAGCGTGCTTTAAGTGGATAGCCAGCCAAGTGTGTATTAATTAAACTTAAAAGTTCTATTTATTGCCAAACACAGGGGGATTACGCACACAACAAGTGGCAGAAAGTACTCCAAAATGTTCTCACCCCTTTAATTACTGTGCTATAGTTAGCCCAGCGTGCTGATGTATAATCAGCACTGCTGCACGTAATGTTTACAGCAAGCACTCAGGAGAAGCAGACTTTTGACTTGACAGCCTCTGTGAGCAGCTGCAATGTTTGGAGGTGCCGGAGGAGCACAGAAAGCCCCAAACTGCCTCTTATTCATCCCCTCCTGGAAGCCATCAGCGGGGGGTGAGGCTGCTCACCTCCAGCGCTCCACTGTGCTCCCTGTCCTCAGGGGCCCACTGCCAGCCCGTGTCCCCACTGCAGAGCTTTCAGCCCATCATACCAAGCCCCTGTGGTGCCCAATGTGTTGAAATAAGAGCCTGACATCCTGGAAGTCATCATTACTCCACATTTTGCTGCCAGTGACTTTTAAAGCTGGGCATCATAGAAGGTTGAATTTATTTCCCAACTTGGTGTTCCATGTGCTCACAGCTCATGGGTTTCACATGCAAGCTGAGTGGCAAAGCATAGGGGCCAGGTAGATCTGGACCAGTGAGAGGATGATCCTAATCCCCTGAGTCTGTCCCTGGGACTAGCTCCTTGAATTCAGCAAGATCCACGCTAGATCCAGTGATGCGATGACACTTGGTGCCTCTTAGGGCAGCTGAGCATCTTGCAATCCCTCACCAAAGGCGAATCCTCTTTATTAAAAATGAAGATGAAAAAATTCAGCAAAAACTGTAAAAATTTAATAGCTGGGTTTGAAATAGCCCTGCTCTCACTCACATACACAACACACAGAGTTAATAGCCCTGACCTCCGTGCTCCTCCGTTTCCCCATCTCCCAGCAGTGCCTTGCAAGCAGCAGCATATTGCTGTCTCCAGCTACTCAACCTGGCTGCCTTCAGCACCGGCAATTCATTTTCCCTCCCTGAATCCTCAACCCCCCAATTCATTTCCAGGTGTTTCATTGCAATAGCATGATGAAGATGAGACACATGCACCTGTCAACAAGCCACCAAAAAGAAAACCTTTCATCCTCTTTCATTTTCACAACTGATCATAATCCAAACAACAAAATGCATTTTCTGATTGACCCTGGGCCTATGTTTCATGAGTCCTACCCCTTCCCAAGCAGCCAAATTTCTTGACCTGGATAACCTGAACAATAGAGATAACTGAGGGTAAATGAAATCATGGTAAGCATGGGAAACAGCTTAGGAAACCACATTATAGCACTGCAAAGTCTACCACTATTACTATCCTTGTGTCAAGCAGCCCGAGGCATCTTACACATTTAGTACCTCCACCCTCATATCCTTAGCAGCTCATCAAGCAGCACTCATCTTTAACCTTCACTAAGAAAGCCTGACCCTGTTGTTCAGGACCTCAGCATCTCCCTCCAAAAGCCCAACAAGCATCTCATCTGCAACAGAGAATGCAGTGGTGCTATAAATGTCCTCAGCATCATGCTGCGGGGATCTTTCTCAGCAAGATAGTCTCTTCTCCTGCAACACTGCCCTGGAGCCACTGGTCCTGGGAGCCCAAGTCAGCAGCTCACTGATAAGTTATATCTCACATTGCTCTCCATCCCACCAAGCAGCAGTAGAGCTATGGAGCTGCTGGGAATTTATTTAGTATTTCTTTGGTTTGCTTGGTTTAATGGACATCCCATGACAATACAAGAGTGCTTCCTTCCAATTGAACTCCCAGATTTTAGCTAGCTATATATTCAGTGTGTATATTGATATTCTCTGGGCCAAGAGGCAAAATCTGTAAATGTCCAAAATACTTTGAGACTTACTAAAAATGCCCTGAGAGGAATAGCTGGCAGATCAGTAAATTGAACAACCCCAAATTATACCAATGTTCTTGCATATGTGTGCATGTGCACGTACCTCCTTACAAACTGACAGCAAATGTTCCCTGTCATAGGACCAACGTTGCGTAAGTGGTATTAACATGCAGAATTACTTTGTGTCTGCATCTGGCACAGCCTTTGCTGGACAGATGACTCATATTCATTCTGCTCTTAACTGCTGAGTCCTTTGAAGCAAATTCTTACACTGTTTTTTTTCTTCCAGCAATGGGCAAAACACTAATTTATTTGTATATGGTGCTATGCCCACTGCCAGGTGTTGCTGTGGACCAGGTGACAGTCCATCATGCTCTGAATCTTGACTGTGTTTCACAGGTTTGCTAGAGAATCACATAATCAAAGAATGGTCTGGGTTGGAAGGGACCTTAAAGATCATCTAGTTCCAACCCCCTGCCGTGGGCACGGACATCTTCCACTAGAAGGTGTCATGAAGGTACTTTGAGATGCAGGAAAGAAGGCAGTTTGCTATCTCCTTAGAGTCCAACAAAACAAGTGCTGCCAGAAAGTTGCTATATACGTGAGTGTTGATGTACTAAATGTACTCACTTGTCTCAGTATTGTTTGCAATGAGGGTGGTGGTAATAGTGACTGTTATCAGCCTTAGAGTGCAAAGATGCAGATAGCCCCAGAGACCTTCTTTAGACATTTAAAAGATGTTTTGCTCCCTGAGCACTAAGCATGGCCAATCTGCCAAAGACAAGAGAGGGGATCTTTATGCCTCCTGCAAGTCTTCTCCCAGGCCCAGTCCTGGGACCTGCAGGTCCCCTCAGTCATTCCATCCATTGCTGTGGATTTCCTGCTGTGGATATGCACAAGGTCCGGTTTCCCTAGCAATGCTGGGCTCTGTTTCCTTCACACCCCGTTCCTTGCCTTTTGTTTCATCTTCACGATGCTGCAGCAGCTCAGGTATAGCAGTCAGCACCCGGCAGAGCCACCCCCAGACCTGGGTGTCCCATCTCTTCCTACTCTCCGTTACAGAGGTGGCAACAACCGAGCAGGGCTGAGTCATGCAGCACCAAATGATGATCCAGCAGTTCCTCTATGAGTGGCAGACACTCCTCAATCTAAATAAATAAAAGGTCTTGTGTAAACTTAGCACACAGCAATGCTGTCACTGATTTGCAGGTAAAATAGCAAAAGCGCAGCTCCGCTTGTTTTGTAAGATTGAGGGATGTCTTGAGATATTAATAAGTAGTTGGTTTGTACCTGGCTTCACCCCTAGGACCAATGCTCCCTGATACTGATATTTAAAGAAGCGCTGTCTTCATCTCAACTACAATCCAGGGTGGATTTTTATTTTTTATGCTGGCTTCAAACAAGCTGTGGGTGTCTGGGTGGGTGGGTTGAGTGACATATTAGTGAGGAAGCTTCCTCCCCTTTCAGAGCTACATGGAGAAGTCAGAAAGACATCGTTTGAAAAAGTGACAGGCAGATCATGTTGGACTATTGCTGATGAAAAAGGGATTAAATCCATCAAGAATCCTGAATTTGGAACTGCACTGCTACAGAGAACAGGGTGAAGTGAACTTCACTAACCTCTATAAATATTATTTCTCTTTTAATTTGAGATACGCTCCTCGAAAAGCCTTTCAAAATACACACTCCCTCCTTTCAGCTTCTGGCTTCCAATCAAACTAGATATCTAACAACAAGGAACTGAGGATGTCTGTCCTTCGCCTCCATTTAGAAGTGAAAGATTCCCCCTTTCCTCCCACCCCCCTCCCCCAGCTCTGAAGGGTCTTCCAATTATCTCCTTTACCTGCTGCATTAAAAAGTAAAGCATATGAGTTGCCAGAGATACAGAGTCTGAGGACAAGCCACTGTGGCAAAGCCATGACATTAGAACAGATGGAAAACTTCTCGGGAACAAAATGTGCACAAAAAAATGGGTTCTGGCTTTGAAGTGTATATTCACGGTGGGTGCTTTCATGTCTTTTGAAAAGCCCTAGCTCAAATCTGACCTACTTAGGCAACACTCTTATTTATGTCTCCGACTAAGGAGCTGTATATTTAGCAAATGAGAGGAAATCATCCCCCTGTCATGTTTATAGATTGGAGCAAACTTTGCTGTTTAATTCTTCAACAGATTTGTCTCCATAAAAGTGGATGTAATTTAAACACTGTTAAAAAAATCAATAAATTCCAGAAACTTAGGATAAATGGAATCATAATTTCAAATATATATATATAGATATTATATATGTACAGACATACATACAGAGAAGGAAAGAGAGAACATTTATTCAGTAGACTGCAGTTAAACCATATTTATTTAACTGGTTCAAGAGTAATGGATAAGGCTGAGCAAAGGTGGAGAGCGGATCATAAGACTTTGCCTTTTTAATTGATGCTAAATGCTAACAATATGCAGTAAGATACTGAGGAACAGAGAAAACCTTAACTCTTCACAGACTAGGAAGACTTCTCTGGACTAAAATGAAAAGAAATTAAAAGAAAATAGAAATGAAATTAAAAGATGCTCAAGTTCAAGAAATTGAAGCTGAAAGGCACCTCAGGAGGTCACCTAGTCACCTCAAAAGGCAAGATGAATTATATCCATGTTATTCTGGACTGATATCTCTCTAACCTCCAGAGGTGGACATTTGGTAAACTTCCAAGCAGCCAATTTCTCCATTTTGCCATTATCACCAGTAAAAGGATTTTGCTGGCATCTAAGCTATGTCTCTCTCACTGCAGTTAAAGCCCATTACCCATTGTCCCAGTAGACAAAGATGACAGATTATTTCTTCCTTCTTTTCTTTCCAGTTGTCTTTCAAGATTTAGCATGTTCCTCCCCTCCTCCAGTTCCTTCCAGTTCCTCCAGTTTAGGCAATTAGTTCAATCTTCCCTCAAGGATCACGTTTCTAGTTGATCACAATCATGCGACTCTACTGAGTCACATTTCACATGTAGTCTATTTCACGTGAAACCCATTCTCAGATCCACCCTAAGACCCAGATCCTTCTGTCCAGGATAGATGCTTAGCAAGAATTTCGTATTCATGCATTAATGCTGATGAGTATTCCTACCCCAACAGAGAGCTTTGCATTTGTCCTCACAGCCTTCCATCCCAGTCTGTCCAGGCCACTCCCTTTGCTTGACCAGATTATTCTTCATTCTGAATCCAATCTCCTCCCTGCATTCAGCTCATCCTAGCTCACAAGCCAAATGAGAACCCTCTGCCTTCCACCATCCCAGCCATTAAAAACAAACACGTTCATGGCACTGGCCCAGCACAGATCTCAAAGAACACCACTCAAAACCCCCTTTCAGTTTCACAGTTAATCATCAGTAATCATTGCTCTCTGACCACAGCTTGCCAACCAGTTGTGCATTGACCTAAGATGACAATTTCTTCTTGTCATCGTCTCTCCAGGCTCCTTATGACAATGTCTTGTAAAACTGTATCAAAAGCCTTATTAAAATTGGGATGCCTTTTTCCAATGCATTTTCTTCTACTCACAAGATTTGTTGCCTTGTCGCAGAAGGAACAGAGATCCGTATTGGCTGTTCTACCCACAACCTTGGTACCTTTTTGAGGCATGTACAGATCAATTGTTTGTTTGTTCCATGCATTGGCAGATAGCTGACTTGATTACAAATCCATGGATTTGGCTTTTTTCTCCATGTTATGGATAGACACTATCTCTGCCTGTTTTCCATCCTCCAGAATCTCACCTGTCCTCCATGACTTCTGGAGATAAACACTAAACTAACTGGGATTGTTTCAGCCAGTTCTCTGTGTGCACTGGGATGAATTTCATAAGACCCAATTAATTAAAAACCATTTAGTTTATCCCAATATTCACTAATCTCCTCTTTCTCTACTGTAGCCTGAATTATTATAGGTAGCCACTGGCTGTATTATGCCTCTAATCATATTTGAACTTTTCAATGAATGTTGATTCAGAATTTGGGTTCAGATAAATCTACTTATTATAGGGGATAACCTAGTCTTTCACAACTTTTTCAGGCTAACCGCATCAATTCTCAGGTCATTTCTCAGCTACCTGGTACCCAAGGAACCCCTCAATATACTAAATGGAAAGGAGTGTTTGGCATCTTACAAAATCAAGCCCCCAGTTGGGGCGGATACTTTGACAAAAAAATGGGATATTTCAAGAGAAATATCCCCAAAAAATTGATATTTCAGGAAGAATTACAAATCAGGAAGAATTCTTCCTGACCAAACTTGAGCTGAAAACTCTGTAAGAATATTTATCTCATTGCTTATGTTGCAGCCAGACTTAGAAGGGTTGCAGTGTGCAGAAATAGAAGGACATCCTCAAAACCCTGCTAAATTCTGTACACATTTTCAGGAGAGATACAAACTTTTCTTCTGCAATCCAACTATTTGGCCTACCTTAAACTGTGCTTAATTCTCCCACCTCACCCTCCCAAGCCACAGCATTATATTTATACTTGTCTCCTTAATACATGTTTAGAGAACACCTATAAATCCACTGATGAAATTAGGAAGAAAAAAAAAAAGAAATAGAAAGAAAGATACATGCTCCCTTAAAACGGATTAAAACAGTGTCAGGTCCCTTGAAGTTAATGAATGAATACTATTCCTTAGAGCTGTTTTTATGCCTTTTGATATCCTAAATGATGCTGAAGCAGAAAGGGAAAAGTAACTGAAATCCAGATATGTTAGTTTCTGCTCCATTAGGAAAAGGAAAAATCAATTTGGCCAAACATAAAGGAAGAAAATCAATAGAAAAAGAAATTTTGTTTTCAGCAGAAGAGTAAGAATATATTACAAACAATGGTGAGTGAAAATTATTCATTGATTTGTATAACACCTTTTACAAGCCCAAAAAGTGCTCCAAAGAATTATAGATTATTTAAATCTAAGGATCACTTACTGCCAAAATGCACCTATCTCTGGGGTGGAGTGCAGCTGCTACAAAATTGCACTAGCAAACACTACACCACAGCTTTAGGGCATGAATGCTTTATCTGAAGATGCGCCAAGGGAAGTTGAAAATGCAGAATGGAATTAACCACGCTGGAATATGACCATGGTGTGACTACATCGATTTCAGTTTACGCTTAAACTCATGGAAGCTAGGCCCATCGGCCCATTAAACAAACTTGGGCTCATGGGGTCCCTCAAGATAACTCTGAAGCTGGCACACCCTTGCATATGTCGACTCGGAGGCAGGGCAGAAATCTCTGGCAGAAGGGCAGGTGGAGAAGCCGACAAGGCAGTCTTTTGTATTCTCTGGCATGAATCACCATACTCATCTGGAGGCATGCTAAATCCTCACTGTTAAGCACACATTAAGCTGTTGCAGGATATGGGCCACATTTACAACACTGTCATTAGTAACAAGGGCTTGCACTGCATAAAATTACACAAAGTACCTTTTGTACCTCAAGATGTACTTAGCAAGCAAACTCCTAGGGGCAGGGAATGTACAATCTTCTGTTTCTCTAAAGCACCTTATTCAATTACAGCAATATAAAAATGATTTATAACAATCTATTAAAAATACAACTCAAATGACTTATCTCTCTTGGGGTCCTGGGAATACACTGTAGGATTTGCCATTTAATTGTAAATCAAGTCTAGTGGCCAGTACCTCGTGTTCTACAGAAAGATGAAAACTAACTATACACCTCACCGACTGCACGTGCAGCTCGTCTTGGTGATATGATATGGGTAGTCATTCAAGACATGACTTGAGGGAAGAGGAAACAGAGGAGAAAGTGGCAGACATTTCTGCTCCTTGCAGTCTGTAATCCAACCTGTTCTTCCACTGATCAGGAAGCTTCCACCGCTCCAAAGGCTGCTGTGGGGCAGGTGGGCAGGCACACCAAAAACTCTTGCTGTCAATGCTGTCTCCCATTGTGTGTCTCTTTCTCCCTCAGCTTTCTGTGGAAAGGCTTCTTGGGAAGATCGAAGTCCAAAACAGCAGCAACACAGAGACAACAGCTTGCCTAAATAGCCACAAACTGGGCTGGGAAGAGATCTGCTAAGCACCCTGCACACGTAGTCCTGAGCAACCTGCATTGCACAGGATCTTCCAGAGCCCTTGGGGACAGCTGAGGCTATGCAGGGGGTAGAGGTACAGTACCTGCTTCTTCCCATCCACTTCAACAACCCAAGTCAACTTGTCCCTGTGCTGAGAAAGATGAAGGAAACACATACAACATATACATATGACAATATGTACATAAGACATCTAACAAAATCTCCAGCTAAGCAATCAAATTATAAAACTGGCCCCTCTTTTCTTAACTCAGAATTGCCAAGAGCTAGTACAGAAGTCTGTGTCAGCATCAGAATCCAAACAAACATCATGAGGATGTACATCAGGTGCATCCTCCACACCTGATATACTTGCTAATTCTCCTAATTCTTACCACCACCATCAGGCAGGGAAGGCATCTATTGGCACCCTGGGTCTGTCTGCTGTTGATAAAGCTACATTTATAGGAATGCCCAGGCCAGGAGCAGACAAATTTGGCTGAAAATCCTTTTCTCTGCTACTCCTGACAGACATATCTAGCAGTCTTTCTCATAACCTGATAAAGCTGTATCGTAGAAACAATATCAGAGCAGATGAGGAGGGTTCCCTCCTTCTTACAAGGCCACTGGGACCTATAACAGGAGGTAGAAATCCACAATGCACAGCTAATCAGAGTTCCCCTCACCAGCTAGGACTAGCCAAGAACACAATATCTAAGGAAAAAATGTTAATTGTAGCACAATATTTAATGGAATCAATAGATATTTTTGCACATGGAAAACAGAAAAGGTCTGTAGGAATATTAAATTCCTCTTTGTTTTTACACAAAACATTCTAACAGTCCTCAGCTTCATCTCTTGTTTCTGTCGTCCACTGCTCCTTCCCTCAGTTAATGAGCTTTGTCCCTACAGTTAGGATACCCAGGAGTGAGAACCCTTAAAATCTTCTCTTCCTAAGGAAAATTCAAAGACAAAGGCCACAACTAGCATAAAATAAACCTTCTCCTCTGCAGCAAAATTGGCAAAGCTTTGCTTCCTATGGGTCTCTTTGCCCAGTTCTCTAGGGATTAGCATAATACCAGTGATAACTGATGCTCTCTCTTCCCACAGTTAGATTTCCACATAGAAGTCCTGTGTAGATCCTCTAGCACCTAATACTGGCTTGCACTATACCTTTTCATTGGTGAGGGCATGCTCTTACCTAAATAGCTGATATTTTTTCTGAGAACTTTCTCTTGAGACCACCTGCCCTTTGGCTGGTTTTGGCTGAGGCAGGCCAACTAGTTCAAAAGCCACTGAGAGGACAGCTACACACCTCACCCCCACACAGGGAAACATACAAACCTCATTTTCTAAGTAAATGAGGCTAAAGGAAAAAAAAAAAAAAAAAAAAAAGGAAACCAGGATCTTTTAGTTTCTCACTCCCTGCGAATCTAATGTTCATCTGTGTAAGTACCTCCTTCCTCCTTCTGACAGGAATTGCCTTTATCTGTATTTTGTAAAGCTTTGAGCATATTGCCAGCACTTTAATAATAAAATATCATAGAGAACCATATATCTGATTACTATTATGCAGAAAATATGTGCATGTTCACACAGACAGCAGATGTATAAAAATATAGAATATGTAATTCAAGGCCATAATGGTGCGTAAGTCTGTAGGTCAAACATAGGGCAAAGTCTCTTCTATTATGCACAAAACCTACAACTATACTGGACTGAAAGAAAGCACATAAACTCCTTTAATTTTGGATGCTAAAAGGTGCAAGTTCTAACTAGAGTTTGGATGGGTGATTTCCCCAGGGAACCCCAGGTGTCCTGGGTACAAGCCAAGCAGTTATTACCGAGCACTGGGGCTGAGGTTCACCTCGCCTAACCTTAGCCATCTGTCTCCCTGTGAAGGCTTGGGCACCTCCAGCGGGTGATACCTGGGAGGATGGAATGAATCACCCTGCCTGAGTCTCACCACTGGCTACAGAGGCGGCCAAGACTACTCAGATAACCATGTAATTTTTGAATAACTAAGGTTAGGCACAACGAATGCCAAACATGGAGAATATTAGCCCACAAAAACCGAGTGAGTGGGAAGACTTCACGGCTGGATGGGAATAAGAAAGAGCAAACCATAAACCCAAAATTCTCAGCTTCTATGTGGAAGCAAGAACTAGCTTATCATACTTAGAAACTTCTGCAACTGCATGAAGGGGTCTTCATAATAACCAAATAAATATTGCTAATGCAACTGCTGGTAGCATTTAAAATATTCTTGATAGCAATGAAAATTGGAAGTATTTTTCCCTCCACTTGCAGTTACTGAAATAAAAGTGATTGTAGGCAGAAAATGGCGTAAGAGTAATTCCTACTTCAGTACTGATTTGTATAACTCCCATTTAGCTGCCACAAAAATCAGAATGAAGACCTAGAGAGGAAAAAGAAATCCACACAACTTGTACTGGACTCTGCAGCTGAAGTCTCTAATTGCTTTACCTCCCCCGTGTTTCAGGCACAAAGGATAACACACGTGACACACTGGGCAGTGAGTTAGAAGTTGTTCCTCATCCACTCATTTCTGCAGTTGAATTTGTTGGGTTTTGAGCAATTCTACTGGCTTCAAAGCTCTGTTTCCCATTAGTGCTATCGACCATGAGATATTGTTAGGGCTTTTTTGTGTGCTTTTTTTTTTACCTTCACTGGCTGAAACACAGCTTATCCCCATGTCCATTAAATATACATTTGAACAGCATTTCCACCTGCACTTTGTCACCTTGGGTTCTCAAGGGGTGTACCTCCACTTGGCTCTGAGCTCAAGGGCGCCCTTGATATGAGCCTGAGAGTGCCAACAGGCATGCTAATGCCCATTTGAAACAGCTTTTCCTTTGCCTCAGATGTTTCCATGCGCTCAATGAATAAAAATTCTCTGCTTTGCTCCATCTGCAGTGTTGTAGGACGACCTCACCTCATTCTGTCAGTGAGCTACAGTTGCTTTCAGGCACCTTCAAGACTTTGCTTCCCTTCCTGGAGTTCCACCCCCTCCTGCTCTAAGATCCAAGAGGCCTTCTGTGTATTGATCTAAGCTTACCTTCGTGTAGATGCTTACACCGCTGCTGCTAAGCCTGTATTTTTTTTCCATATGTCCATGCTTCATGGAAAATTAGAAATGCCCTGTAGTTATGACATGCTTCTGAAGATGAACAAAGATAAATTGCAAAGAGGGAACAAAAAAAGCTGAATTTTCTGGAAACAAAAATGTCAGTTAAGACAATTTGTTCCTCCATTGTGAATAAGAGATGTCTATATGGGTCACTGCAGAGGTTCTTTACTGGGAATAAGTTAAATTCAGAAACTACCATCTTGTCCTGTGGGTGAAGCATGCTATATCAAATACGCAATACAACCCAAACTGGGTGTCATTTTCTTTTTTAACTTTCTTTTTTTATGAATCAGTTCCACGTCTTGGGGGAAGGACATCACGACAGACAGTTCCTCAACAAAGAACTGACGTGAGAACAAAAGCTATTCCTGAAGAGCTCCCAAAATAAAAGTGAGACAGATGAGTGAGAAAAAGTTGCATGGGTGTTTCTTCAAACAAGAACATGGTCAGAAAAGAGATATCAGAAAATGTAGATTCATTAAAACTGAAATGTCTTACAAAATTGTCAGTTTTGCAGAAATGTGTTTGGGAAAAAAACACAGGAAACCTCCAGCACTGTGAATATGTCAGGTTTGAACACCTTTAGAGCTAGCAGCTTCAGTGTTTCCTCTTAAAATGAATTCCCATTTTACATACATTTGTATATTTTACATTCTAATACTGTATTTGATAGCAACACCAGCACAGTTGAGTTAGAGCAATCCTTCCTCGAATTTTCTATTAGAAGGAATTTCAAAATTTGCGAGTTTCATTTGCAATTGAACCCAAATTAAATTTCCAAAATCTTGAAATCCTTTGCAAAATGGAATTTCCATTCCTCATTCAACACTACTTTAAAACCCAGTCCTCTGTCAACAGTGAAGGCAAGCTTTGGGAAGTGCTAGCATTTTCCTGAAGAAGGGTTCCTTCTCAGCTTCCCTTTTCAGTGGCATCTGGTAAGGGCTGCATTGCTGGAGATCTAGGCAAAAGCCGCTAAGTAGTTGTCCTGAAAAACCACAAATAGTTAAGTACTTGGCCGTATTCTGGACCCTGGGTAATATCTTTCCCTGTAATTATTTCTGCTGTTGTCATTAGCTCCAGCACTCTCACTATTTATTACCATAGGTATTTCGAGACTCATAAAAATGTGATCTTACTCAAGGCTTAAGCAACACATGAAATAAATCAGCGGCACTGAACATTGGCTGACACTGGATGAAACCTGGCTGGGAACAGCTGGATTGCTCTCTTGACTAAATATTTACAAAAGCCATGATTATATCACTGAGTGACACTGTGTGAATATAACAATTTATCAATCATCATGTTTAACTCAAATCCCTGCAGGAGGGGATGGCATTCTCACTTAACAATAAGTATCTACTGTATGCTAATTAAGTGACTTATTTTTCAGCTAAGGTTACTTCAGGGATATGTGGGCTTTTAAACCACCCATTTCCTGAGCACTGCTACTCCTTCAGAGGCACTGAAAACACAGAGTTCAGCTGGGCCATCACTTGCAGCAGCATCCATCCCATACCACCCCTGGAATTACTTTGGGTGCACGCTGAAGCAAAGACAGGCACAAACCAGTGCACAATTTTTGTTTCCCACATTATCACTCCTGTTCTCCAGACCCCTGCATGGTGCCCAGGGGTGGCAACTACCACTGCATCCATCTCACAATCCTTCCCACTGCTGTCGGCCTTACTTCCCTCCAGCCCCAGCTGCCTCTACAGCAGCAAGACCAATCTCACTTCCAGCATACAGACTAGACTCTCCACCTGCCAGCAGTGAATTTAGCGTTGTTTTCATGTGAGCTGGTTAGCCCCAACCAGGTAACCCTAAACTTGCACCTCCACAGATGGTTAATGGCTGCTGAATATGAGCACGCTGCTGCCAGCAGAGAAGGGCTGGGACCTGAAGAAGCAAGCTTTGCCAAGATGTGGCATTGCCAAGGAACGTAAGAATTGGGTTCATACAGACCAGAGCAGCAAGCAGACCTGATCAGAGCATCAGGAGGAGAACATTTCCTTGAAGATAAAGCCAGCACACCATATTGATGGGAGGTTCATATTTGGGCACCAGAAACCTCTACCAAATGACAGGAGTTTTTTATAAAATCTTCCACCTTCTGCTTCACGCCAGATTAACTCACTTGCACTGGCAACTACCTTCCTGTCTCCTTCAGATTACGGGTATTAGTGCAATGCAAGAGAGAACATGAATCTCCCCTCAACCACTCACACAGCACAAACACTTATAAAGTTTTTCCTCAAAATGTCCTACAGGTATGTGGACAGTGCTGCAGGTTTGTGTGGCTAACGTTCAAAATGAACAGGTGGCATCTGTGGCTCCCCTCTGGAAACTACTTTTAAACTTTGTCTTTCTTTCCAGGGATCATTATTTAAGAAGAAGGAAAAGGAAGGAAAAGTTTGGGGTGATTAAGTCTGTGGTCCCTTTAGAGCTTAAAAAAATAATAATAAAAAAAAGTTTGCCTCATATGGGTCTTAGAGACAGATTTAACTTCCCATTTTGTACATGTTGAGAGTCTGAATAATAATTGTATTTTAGCCTTTGGAGCCCATCTGCCACCAAAAGGGAAATTTCACCTTCTTCTTTCTACCTACAGAGAGGTTTATAAATCAGCAAGCACACAGACATGGGAGCTCATGACTTGGTTGCCCTTCCAGGAGCCCTTAATAGCTCAGACAATCACAGCAAGTGCTCTTTTCAGAAACACAGGGAGGGGGGAGAGAAGTTATGATAAATTTAGTTTTCCTTTGAAGTTAATAACCTCCTACAAAGGCTTTTGGTAAAACACAGACACCTTAACATTTTTTTCCCTTTCAAACAATTTCTTCCTCTATTTTTCCCTCAGATGGTAAAATCTGAGGAAACCTGTCTCTTCAGAAGTAACTGCTTTGTGCAAATGACATCAGCAGACCATGAGGTTACCACTGGTAAGTCGGCACCCTGAGGGGGATGAAATGAAATCTCTTATCAGCCTACTTGCTCCTCTTCTTTTCTACATTTGGTGCCTTTTGTAATATGCAAAGCAAAGGAAATGTTTTGCTCTCCTTGATTTTTTTTCACCTTTTTTTTTTCCTAAGGAAAAAAAAAAAAAAAAAAAAAAAAAAAAAATACATTTGACTGGTTTCTCCAAAGTCTCAGCTGCTGCTTCAGGTCTATTTGGTACCTCACTCAGAGGTGAATGATTTAGGAATTTCAGTTCACCCCCCTCTTCTTTCTCCCTCACACCAGACCTTATCTCACCCACCAGTGGCTTCTTCAGAGATGTGTTTCAGGCAGCTTGAAAAACCAAGGACACTTCACCTGATCCCTTCCCCTCTCCTCTCATGGAAAGAGAACCTCCGTAACTGTGGCTAATGTTATATAAACTCTCCATCACAGCAAAGGCAGCGATGTCTTGACTTCAAAACTGCAGTAGATAAAAGCTCTTAGTTTCTCAGCATGGATATCCTGTCGTCACTCACTTCCTTCAGGCCTCTCTGAAGGCAGAACATTTCAGCACCAGAAACTGTTGGTGTGGAAGGGAGGGGATGTGGAGGAGACAGGGGGTAAATATAAAGAAAAGTGGCTACAGGACAACTACAGGACAAGGAGGATTCCTTTCCCTGTGTATGGGATATCCAACAGGTGGAATCAGTAAGGCTACCACCTACAAAAAGAGGGGAATAACCTGAAAGGTGAAAGCTCCAAGGTAAGATGGCAAGAGGGAGGGTCTATGGTTCACTGCAGGAAAACATTTGAAATGATGAACATACCACAACTCACTTTGCCATGAAGTTGGCTTCCCATTTACCAGCCATTAACCCCAGGAGTGGACACTGGAGGTAGGGACTTTCTGCATAATGTTTTTAGTAAGTCTCATGCACTCAGCAAGCACACATTTTCCTGCCTCAATGCATCCAGCATAGCCAAACAGTTTGTTAAAAGAACCAAAGAGAAGTCTGGACTACAGCAGGGGAGACTGGACGTCATGGGGAGGATTGGTCACACACTGCCACATCCAGCTCTTCAAAAGGTGAAGGGAACACATAGAAGCAGGGAGAGTACACTAGCTGGAGGAGAACTTCCAAAAATCTGCAAGGGAAGATTAAAGGTAAAGGGGAGGAAGCATACACACACAGAAATCTACTGCTTTTACAAATAGCATGCTTTTATGTACTATGTAAAGAAATTTGTATTTTCCTTTTTGAATAAAATAAGAACGACGCACATTTTCTTTTTGAAGAAGCTGTTTCTGAGTCACTACACCCACCTGACACTACTTGATACTTGCAGAGCAGAAGACAACTGTATCCCTGTGCGTGCTCTGAGAATTATCCCCTAGGGCAAGGAGCAGAAAGCCAGGCCTGGTTTTGGAGCTGTGAACCAGTGAAGAGCAAGAGAAGGTGACAGCCACCTTGTAAATGTGACAAGGGAGGAAAGTGGGCTGAGGCTAACAGGTAACTTCAGCACATGGCAGGGACGTGATAGGAAGGCATGAGGGATCAGATAGTAAAGACACTTTTTTGTAGGCTGGCATATTTTAAAGCAGAATAATGTTGGTCAAATGTTTATGACAGTCTCTGCAGGAACCTCCACTGTTCCTGGTTATCAATTTTAATGGGACGGTATCCGCAGCTTCCAGTCAGAGCCAAGGATCCTCTGACGCATGCACATACAGCATATAGAGTAGAAAGATAAAGACTAGAGCAGTAAGATAAAGCTACCTACATGAGTTTTGGAGCCGTTGAGAGTCCTTATTATTATTATTTTCTGCCGCAAATTCTTCTGTTCCAAAAAAAAAAACCCTGGCCTCATTGCAAACAAGACAGAATACCACATTTTAAATTTACAAAGCAGAAAAAAAAAAAAAAAAAAAGATTTAACTTCAAACCAAGAGCATCTTCAATTGTACTCTGATGAATCTCTAGTCTAGGTTCTTGTTAAGCCGTGCGTTCTGACTAACCTGAGCAGTTCTACGTAAACACATGTACACATTATGTGCATACATGCATTTGCAGTTTTTAAAAATATAAATAGACATCCCCACCTGTCTCTCTGTTTTGTTGCAGCTGTGCCCTCTTTATGTTTCCCCAAGAAACAATGATTTGACACAAAAAAACTGTCCACCTAGTAGCCTGCCTTGAAGTTTGTAAAGACACCCACAAATGCAACAGGGGTGAAGACAACAGCACCCCAAAGACACTGAGGAGAGGGACGTAGGACCTATTCCTGAAACCTGGAGCGCTCAACAGTCACAAGCACAGACTGTCAGCCTGCCACTGGCAGGTTTTGCCATTTCTGATGGCAAAAATGAGGAAGGACATGAAGAGGTGGGATTGATCTACCCTAGTTTTAACTCCCTGGAAGTCCAGGCAGCTAGCAGAGAGCACTAGTCAGCTAGGCTCCCTTTATACTCAGTGGAGAGAAAGCAATCCCTCCAGAGAGAGATTCATCCCTTCCTAAGATGGATGCCTGAGGCACACGGGATGAATCACCCTCTGAAGGGGCCTCTCTCTCCCTGTAGAAAGTCCCCCTGCTACTACAGAGGGGCCTCAGACCTCAAGCCTGGATCCTATACCTGTTAGAAGCAAGATGAGACAAAACCCTCCTGAAAAGACTCTTTCAAAGCAGTGCCAGTGCTATCCACACGGCATGTAAGGATGACCCAGCTCAGTCCCCTACTCCGTGTGCTGTGTCTTTCTGCCACAGTAGTTTATACCAGCAGGCAGGGAATGGGTTAGTTCACACTGATGGCAAGTACAGCGCCATGCTGAAAATGTGTGTGCCAAAACTGCACACCATGTTTGCAGAATTAATTACTGAGCTTTTTATTCTGGTTTAAACCTACAAGAGATCTTCCTTGTATTAATTCCAAACTTGTGCCTATCCTGATGAGGTCTGAGCATAGTTTCGCTGTGTGTTATTGTATATCAAACACTGGCAATTCCTTGTGGTAAGAAATAAAATCATTCCCATTTTTTTCCTGTCCTTCAATGTAAGTCTGTCACACATTAGGAAATACTGACAAGGGAGTCAGGGTTACTGTATCTCTTTGCAGAGGTACAAGCTACTAGGAATACATTACATAAACCAACTTAATTTTACAAGTGTTAGTCATATTCTTTTTTATTTTCCACTTCAGGGACCATCTGGATTCCTCAAGTCCAGTAAAGTCATTTTTTTAATCTTTCTGAATGCCAAAGGATTAAAAGATTAATTCAGATATTTAAAGGCAGGTAACAGTGATGGACGCAGTGTCAGAAAGCCTGCTCCACAGTGAGCCCTCCAGTGAGCTGCTCTGCAGCCTTGAACAAATCACTTCACCTCTCTGTGCTTCTGTTTACTTGTCGATATTTTTGCCTGCTTAAATATGTGGTTTCTGGGGCAACTCCTGTGCACTTGTAGACTTCCTATTCATATAGTCTCACAGTACCAAGCAGGGTGACACCACAGTAAAATCATAAAACTGTAAAAATTGGTGAAGTAGAAGGATCTGACAGGAATTTTGTACAATTTCTTTAAACTGCTGATGCTATTGAGGTCTTCAGGTCTCCAAGCTCTGAAGGTGCAGCAGTTGTTTGAAGCACTAAGTGCCTGTCCTAGATCATAATGGGGGCAAATGTAGTCATCTATTTTTTTATGGCTGGTCTATACCACTTGGAATGGTCACGTTTAATACCTGTGGAGCAGGTGATTTTAATAAATACAAAAAGACAGAAAGACAGACAGAAGGACAGGAAAGAAAGACAGACAGAAAGACTGACAGAGGGACAGGAAAGAATGAAAGACAGAAAGACAGGGGGAGAGAAGGAAAGAAAGAAAGAAAGAAAGAAAGAAAGAAAGAAAGAAAGAAAGAAAGAGAAAGAAAGAAAGAAAGAAAGAAAGAAAGACAAAGAGACAGACAGAAAGACAGACAGACAGACAGGCAGAAAGAAAGAAAGACAAAGACAGACAGACAGACAGAAAGAAAGAAAGAAAAAGTGTCAGCATGAGGCTGGGTATGGAATTATTAAGAACAGGAGTGTAAATGTGTCAAGGAAATCCCCAGTGATCCAAGAGGGAATGCAAGTAGCTTTGCAAGCATCAAGAGCAAGCTGTAATAATTGTGCAGGGGTCTTAGGAATGGAGAAAGATTTTCATTTCTCAAACTGTAAATCAAACGAAATTAAATCAAAACCTACATTTCTATAGCACCTCTCATACCAGGCTCCCAAGGCACTTTTTCACAGAAGGCAAGGCTGCTTAAGTGTTTATGAATGCAGCAGGTCAAAAAAGCATGCCCTGAGCTGAGGTGCAAAAGCTGGACACGCGGCAGCTCCAGGAGAGAGCCCAGGCTGAGCGATTCTTGTGCAATGGGGCAAGGCCTTGGCCATGTTCAGAAAGACCAGAAAGAGAGAGTTCCACATTGCTGCTCACTGCTGGACCGCTGCCAAGGAGGACTCCTGACCTGTCCTGAAATGGAGGTGAGCTCAACGATGCAGACAACATGTGCCATCCTCCAACAAGGCACTGAACTTGCACATCTCTATGGGAGAAGAAAGTGCTGGCTTCCTTTGCCATGAAAAGGTCACGAGGCTCTTGTTTTAAACACTGTCTGTTTAACGTAGCATGGCTAGTCATAGCCTAGTGTCTATTAGAAGATCACAGCTCTTATGAAGTGGCTGAGGTGGGGAGGCCCCTCAGGAGATCACCCAGTCCAACCCACCTGCCCAGAGCCAGGTCACGTACATCGGGTTGCCCAGGGCTGCATCCTGTCAAGGATGCCTTGTACCTTCTCTGGGCAGCCTGTTGCACTGCTTGGCTACCTCCACAGCAAAGTCTTTTAAGTAGGATTTCCTATATTTCAATTTGTGGCCTTTTCCTTTTGTCTTACCAGTGGGCGCTACTGAGAAGACTCTGGCTCTCATTACTCCCCCCGTCAGGTACTTATACACACTGATGAGTTTACCCTGAGCCTTCTCTTCTCCAGGCTAAGCAGTCCCAGCTCTCTCAGCTTCTCCTCTCATGAAAGAAGCTCCAGTCCTTTCAAGATGTGTGGTCCTTCGCTGGACCCACTCCAGCACATCCATGCCCCTCTTGTACTGGGGGGGCCAAAGCTGGACCCTGTACTCCAGATGTGTCTCACCAGGGCTGAATAAAAGGGAAGGATCATCTCCCTCGACTCACTGGCAATGCTCTTCCTAATGCAGTCTCCCAGGAGAATATGGGCCTCCTTTGCTACAAAGACACACTGCAGATTCAGCTTACCAGTAAAAGGCTGTAGGAATGCAGCCCCAGCTGCCACCTGGAAGCAACATCCCTGTGTCGAGGCAAGTGAAGTGAAGGCAATGGAGGGGAAGAGGTCAGGCAGGAAAAGACAAGTCGTGGCACATCAAGGTGGCTTTTTCATTTGGAGGCCATTTGGAATAAAGACCGTCTTGGCACCAAAATAAGGGAAAAAATAAGCTCTTGGGTGTAAAAACTACAAAAGCACTAAGAGCCTTTCACCAGTGACTCCAGGCAGGCTCACCTTTTCGAAGGTAAATTTCATCTCTGCTAATCCTATCAGTTAATATTGAAATCAAATACAATACGGTATTTGATATGACAGTCTCCTTCTTATGAAGTCAGCTGCAGCATTTCTTTATTTGCATATGATTTAATTACATTTTCATTTCAGGTCTCCCATTCTGTGTATTGTGGGCAAAAGCATATGAACTCTGTATGATAGTAGTGGTGGGAGATATTATAAAACTTTGAATAATGCTGCAATGTTAAGAAATAAGGAAGAGAAGTATTGCTGTTTTAGGAATGAGCCTCCAGGATGGTGGGTAAAGTGAATAAACAGCACCATCCCATTACTGAAAGACACAGGGCAACACTTCCACTGCCTCTATCATTTTCAAGATAGCCACAGCCTTTTTCTGTAAGACATTAGGCCGTGTTTACAGGCTTGATCTAACCCAATAATTGAGGAGAAAAAGCTCAGAAAGAGCACAGCAGCAGGTCACCTCAATTCCAGGCAGCATGCAACTATAGCACTGTGAGACTTACTCTCTGTTTTTACAAGAGGTGGTCTGTGGGTGAGGAAGTATCTCTGCACCAGGTTCTCCAATGTGCATGTCTGGTCCCAGATTAACAGGGCATGCTGGAAATTGTAAAGATGTTCTCCATAGTCTGAACAGAAAATACAACATTCATAACAGAAGGAAACAGCCGAGCAAACAGTTGGATTCTGTGCATCAGTGACCATTATTTATGGTGACTAGTTATGAAAGGCGTTAAGACCTCTCCGAGTCAAGCACTTGCTTATTAGCTGAAGGCACACACACAACATTCAAGCAAAATAATATTTCAAGCCACTTGTAAATAGTAGCACATAATATAGAATAACTTCACTCTTTGTCATACCAGTTGTAGCCTTCAAGTGAGACAGTAAAGCTGGGACCTTGATGGAACAGCTGCAAGAACGTGGTGATTAGGACAAGCCCCTAGCTGTTCTGCATGCAGGGAAAGGGTTTTGTTTAGACTTGGGATAAAAAGTTCATTTCCCACACCCAGTCACTCATGTCCTCAAATCTTCACATCAAGAGCTGCTACTCAAATAAGTTTATGTTTGTTTGTTTGTTTGCTAAATAAATAAATAAATAAATCTGAACTTGTTTTATTACACATATGTTATTCATTTGTCTCCCACATCAGAAACAGTTAAGGGAAGGAAAACACTGCATCCTTATATATTCGAACAATACAGTGGAATGGGCAATGGGAAGTATTTCTGGTCTTTGTCTTGTTTCTGGATTTTGTTCCTTGCTGAGTTCATGACTTCTTGGTGTTTACTGCCTTAGTTTACCCATTAGTAGGCTGGGTATAATAATAGCACTACTTCTTAATTCAGAGTTCATGTTTTCACAGTAAGCTGCGACAAACAGAAGTTGCTTTACAAACGTAAAATATTGATTTTTTTTTCCCCAGTTTGCACAAGGTATAGAACATCATATAGTAGATAACATGCTCCTTGAACACAGTGTAAACTTCCTTCTTTTCTGTAGCAAAAGGACATTCAGAAAGACAAAGTCAATTTAAGCATGACTGCCTGCCTAAAAAGAATAGGGATGAAAAGCCAATTTCAGTTAGTTTAGTTTTAAATGTTCCAGTCGTGACAATCCTGGTCATTGGTCAGCAAAGGTTGGATGGCATGACATAATTAAACTTCCTGCATTTCTAAATTTTAAAGAAAATAATGTATTTCTTGTTCCTTCAGGATCACAAGGGATATTTATCTTTATTATCCTAGTTAATAAGAAGGAAATCTCTTAAACTGAACTCCCAAGCATTTATTCTTGAAAACTTTTTTATTCATGACGGACCTTAAAATGATTTGAAGTCAATGCTCCAGTGTGCAAAGCTTTCAGTGTTAATGTTTCACCAGTGCTAAATGCATTTCCTCTAATGCTGGAATTCTGATTACAAGGAAACAGAAAAACAGGCTACAGTTTTCTCTGGATTAGCCATTTCTGTGATGCACATGAAGGCTGTGAAAAGTTCAGAATCAAATTTGGAAAATTGTTGCTTCCTCTGAGGATAAGGGAAGGACTGATTAAGACATAAATATGGAACAATTCCAATTAATGATTGTTAACAGTTAAAAGATGTGAATAACAGATTTCTAAGTGGTAAAAGGTTTTCTTCTTTGGAAGAAGGCTCATGGTCCTGTGTTTTTTCAGCATCAGATCAGTACTTCTTGCCACCTTGAACATTTTACAGTCCTTTTCTGGAGCTGTAATTTTAGCCTTCCATAAAGGCAGTATATCAATAAACTCTTCTTTTCATGCACACAGGCATTTCAACCGAAATATACTCACTGAGCAAACGTGCTAAACATAGGCAAGGCAGCACAACCTTGTACTACAACGACATGCATGCTCACACACAGAGAAATACTTCAGTACAAAAGGTAAAGGGGTTATTGATTTCACACAATAAGTTGAACAACTAAACAGTTCAAGCTCATTGATACTTGTGAGGCATTTTTGCACCATAACTGGACATAGGATTGTAGCAAGGGGAGAACTAGTCTAGCTACTAAAAGAAGTGGCTCTCCAGCAACACAGAGGGTTGGTTGTGCTGTTGGAGTACATCAAGGACTTTATATGCATACTTTATATGCAAAGTTGAAGCCCATACTCTTAGGAGGCTTCACAGATCTTGCTCCCCAGACTGGCCAGAGTAATACTACAAATGTTTCATATAAAGGTAGATAAAGTCTCATGTATCTGGACAACATGATTAGCAAACTCAATACTTGTGCTTCATGAGTAAACCACTGTAAATAATAAACTGACCTCTACTATGTAAATTATCTCGACCTCATTTTCCATGCAAGGATTTTGCTAGATGAAAGCAAATCAGAGAAACTGGATTTTCCCATAGATGTTTCAGTCTTATAACAAGGAATGATTAGTCCCATCTTTCTGTTTTCCTGCTTCTCATACCCCAGGACAGCTCTGCTTTTTACTGTAATGTTGGCAGAGGGGTGTGAGTAGTTCTTGTAATTCAATCATCAAGCTTTAAGACCGCTTCCCAAGACTAAATGGAAGCCAAATCTCAAAGCTGCATGCATCCTATGGCCTACTGGGATTTAAATGCAACTAATTTCTGCTGGCTGAACTGTAATAATGAAGATTGTGAGTGCTCAGTGATAAAACTGGGGAGGCCTTATTTAAGGCAATGGAAGTTATACCATGTGCAAAATCCTATTCCCCAGGCCGAGGTGGAAATGCTGTTGCTGAATGTTGCAAGGATAAGACAGAAGAAGAGTATAATTTATGCATTCTAATTGAAATCAAGGAAGCATTTCCTGCTAATGCTGTCATGCCTGCTTTGCGAGGCTAACCCTAATGACCAACAATTGTACTTTTTAATACTATTTCCAAAGCAAGTGGTGGCTAGGGAATAGTCCCATTGGAACACACACTGCACATGCCTCCCCTACATTTCTTCATGTACAATTCACAGATGATTGCTTTCCAAGACTGCGGATGCACAACTTATGCACTCTGGAAGAGCGAAGAGTCCCATAAAAGCACTTACTAATAGACTCTCTGGCAGAAAAATCCACCTCAGAGCAGTTCCAAGCCACTCTAAACTTATTTTAATCACCTAATGAACAGTGTTTCCCTTTCACTGTTAGGAATGGACAGGAAGGCTTGGAAAACAATAAGAACCAATCCAAATCACCATCCACAAATGTGGCTGAACATTTTTGCAGTAAAGAATAAAATAAAAAATAAAATAAAAATAAACAGCCTGTGCCCTTCTATTTTAAATAGGAAACAGAGAACAATTCATTATCTCTTTGTATTTCTGACCCAGCAAAAGGCCATAAAAACAAATGCCTCAGGAAAACCATGTTGTCAGGACTTTTGGATCAAGGTTTACAGGTCCTTTAGCTCAAGACTGAAGATGTTCAGGCTGCATGTTTTCTTTGGGGATAATCACATGATGCTCCAAAAAAACATCACTATTTGCTGAAGGGATAAGAACAGTCACTTCTTACAAGTACTAAGCAGGGTAGCTTTAAGGAATGGGATTATTCAGCTATAACCTAAACAAACCCTTAAATATCACACAAATGGAACAAAAAATCATGGACAACAGCCTGATTCTTCCCACTCACCTTTCTAATTCTTTCAGTATACAACCAACAACAGGCTTTATCTACTGGCTGATGTTGTTTTCTTTTGCCTGTGCTCAGACAAGCAGTCATCTCTAGTACTTGGGTCAATCTAAGGAGGTATATTTAGGCCAATGGATGGTAAGAGCCACATCCTCACATTTCCTTCCTTCTTATCACTTTGACTTAGCCCTTACTTGTTTCTGCAGCAATAGCTACTTATGGCAAGAGTATTAGCAAATGATGTCGCAAATCAGTGATAAAAGACACTGGTCATTAAAAAAAGAAGGCATCCTGGGTTTGAGCATGAATAAGAGGGCATTAGCAATGTAATTACTGCCACATTAGACAACATTAATGCCACATCCATATCTTTACTAGCCAACTCTTGGAAATTTTTTTTTCAAAATTATTTTTCATTATGCTTTTGTCTCATATGATTTCCCTGACTGGCTAGTCAGGCTCTCCTTTTGCTCAAAGATCTTACATAGAGAAGTGTGTTGGCTCCCAGCAAGGTGAAATAACTGAACACAGAAAAAAATCCTAAATCTTCCCTAGTTCTTATCTGCTGAAAAACATACACGAAAGACTCATGGATACATCCATACTAGTGTTGACATATCATAGAAAGCAATAAGACAGCTAAGAGAAATTAGTTTTTATGTAGTTGTGTCTGCCAAGACTAAAATCTTTTCCACCTCCAGTCGCTAAGGTTCTTCCTAGAGTAAAATCCTTTTTGGATCCTAAATTAGACTGCCTTTGATTTTATTCTGTCTAGTAGAAGATCCTCCTTGCTCCTGAATGTAAAGATACAGGATCAATAATTTCATCATAGCAATAATTTCTACTCTGTGTCAGATAGGAATTGTTGACAGATGATGCTCCATCTGTCACAGTATTTTACAGTAACAAGCCAAAACACAGCAAAAAAAATATTGTAAACTATACTGTTAGGAACCATCTCAACAGAGCATTTTGCATTTTTGGTAAATAAAATTTATTAAAATGAAAAGGCCCCAGTTCAAAGCTCAGATCTCGGGACAGGTATAGCTATTCAGTATCTTTCCCAAAGGGTTTGAAATCTAATTCTCAGATACAAATTTAAGGCACTATTTAAAGTAGATTTACATGGATGGGTACAGACAACAACACGCCTGCTCTCTTCACACTTGGAATCGGGCAGTGTAAGCTAGCCCCTATCCAGAAGCCATGCTACCATGCTCACATGGTGCCAAGCCCCAGCTAACACTCTAGGTGTGTGTTCCTATTCTGCTGGATCAACATGTAAGTGGAGTAGTCACGTAATGGTCTTTGTCTACATATTCAGCATGCGTAGGGCCACGTGTTCAATGGGGATTAGCCAACAAGTAAGGGGGGTAGGGATGGCAGATGGTAAGGAAGCAGAGTAAACTGCGGGAAGGCCAGAGATGTACAAACCCGCTGGAACATGCTAGCGAGGAGAGCATTCAGTTCTGACCTTATTCTTTTTTCCTCCTTACCCCATTAGGGTGGCACTAGCCATGACGGGTTCAGTACCTGGTTCCTCCCCAGGGGCACACCCTTTAAAATGAATGCCTCTTTCTAACTTCAAAACATGGTTCATCCTTTTATTTCAGTCTCATTCAAACTTCTAACCCACACGTGCTTCCTTTTCTCTTCTAGAACCTCAGAAGGTTCAAGCCTGGAAAGACAGACGATTCTACCCTAGAACCAGCACTCACTGTTCAAGTCAGCTTTCCAAACATGAGCTCCCTCCTAAAGTTGTTTCCTAGTAAAACACATAGATGTGTATACAAATAAAACAACACACCTGATGCCATATAACATACTGGAATTAAAATTTAAATTTTAAATGTAACGCTTCATGCAAGTCACACAAACAAGAATCGTTCAGCCTTGCACAATCCTAGACACAGATCTCAGCAGAAAAAGCAGAGCACAACAAGGAAAAAAAAAAAAAAAAGGCACAGAAAAATAAAAAATGGCATCAAACTTGACTTGTTTTCTGCATTTGCCAGTACATTCTGGGCTTAATTCTTCTTGTATCACAGCTGTTTTCCTCCTTTCCACCAAGCCTAGTCCGAATGGCACAGCTTCCTCAATGCTTTCTCTGTGTTTGCTGGGTGAGCAAAGCCTTTTCATTTCACACATCATTTACAGCTTGCTACTGTGATTTCAGAAAGTCAGTGGGCTTTTACCAAGCTAACAAGTGAGATAAACATTTTGAATCTCTGCTAATTCTAAAAGTTCTGCAGATTTTATGACAGTAGGTACCCTGAGCAGTCACGGAAATTCAGTGGTTTCATTTCAATTTGCACCACATGGCAAACAAGTTTGCCCAGAAGTCAGTAAATAAATCAGGAAGAAAGGGAGGGAAATTAAGAACAGACTCTTCAAAGTTGTATCCTATTCCAGTAATGCAAACCTAATTCCTCTCAACTATCAGTGTATTTTACATTCCTCGCTGAATTTATTCACTTGCTCCTGATTTGAACCAATGTACAGAAGGTAGAAATTTCTTTCTCTCTTTACCATCCCTGAACCAGATCTAGAGATCTCCTTCTGGTGCAAGATAATGACTGTTCACTCAGGAACCAATGCTGGATTATGTAATCAGCCACCCTGTGTGTCCAAGTTGAGCTTATATTTTCAAGGTCATAAGATATGAAAGGCGTAAGAAACTGGATGCCTGACATGTACATTTAGGATTTTATCTGGTACACACCAAACTCAATGGTAAAAGTCCTATTTATTTTAAAGGTGTAGAACTGGAGCCATATATGTACATATGCGAACTGGAAAACTGCATGTGCAAATAACAGCCTGATTATGGATGAAAGTGAGGTGTAGGTTTTAGGTATGTCCAGTTTACATCCAAAGCTCGAATGTGTGGTTCTATCTGAAGAAAGAGAAACAAAAAAATGTGATACAAAACAGCAAAATTTTGAATCTTTCAAGAGTTTTTTCCTGTGAGAAGACCTCAGTCCTTTCTCCCATGCAGCCACTTACAGTCAGTATACCATTGTATATTAAATAAAGACAAAATCCCTAAAAATTTTGCTGCCTGGGTGTTGTTCATTTTTTTTTTATTTTTTTTTTTATTTTTTTTCCACATCACTAGTAGCACCCTCCTACACACAATGAGCTTTGGCACTACAAGAGGACTAATTCTTTCTGGATTCTTAGAATGTCGTCACAATCAAACCTCATCATCAAAACTACTAAATGAAAGAATTACATGTCTTATTTATTAGCAACAAGAGAAGAAAAGGAAGGGGTAAGCATTTCAAACCCTAGGCCAGCAATAGGGAAGTAAAGGGCCTGATTCCGTTACTTTCATTTAACTTAATTTAACAGCATAAATAGGCATGATCACAGCTAGCAGAATTGGCAATAAAATGGCTATTCAATTTTAATCAGTATGGGAGAATAAGGACTAAAAAAAGGATGAGGAAAAAATGGATGGATGCCTTCTATCTGGCATCGCAGTCCAGAGAGACTGGGAAGTGATGATTGTCTCATGTTCCCTGTTTCACACAGCAATATGTTGTACAGAGGATGGAACCAGTCACATATGTTCTGGGCCTGGCTAGGATGCGTCTGTTTTTTACGAGCATGAAAAGAATGTTTCTCCACATTAATAAGGACTTAAGGAAATACATAGCTACATCTTCCAAACCAAACAAGAGAAAGCCAGTCAAGAACATGCAACCTTCTGAAGCAAAGTTATGCTTAAGGCAAACCTCAAGAAATTGGAAGTGAAAGGCACCCCCAATAAACTTTAACCTCATGTCCCCTTTGCCCTGGCAGTACTCAGAGAAGCACCCATGTTGCTGAGGGAAAACTGTTGCATATATATCCCCAGGAAACTAAAGCTCTAATTTAGGAAAATATTATGTACATGCTCAAACATAAGCATGTGCTTAAATGTCTTCCTGAAAAAAAGCTCTAGTTGCTTAACCAGAGTATTCCACTATCATCAATCCTGACTAGCTAAAAACTGAACCATCAGCATTTTAGTTATATTACATTAGAGCTAATTCTTATGTTTGTCTTTTGAAGGATGCTGACTGCTGTGTCTAAAACATCCAAGGTCTTTTTCTTTTGGAGAGAGGAAATGTAGTAGATCAGGCAGAAAAGCACAGGGGTCTCTGAATATTTTTGCTAGATTGTTGAGGAAAACCAATTATTTCATAAATTTAAAAAAAAAAAAAAAAAAAAAAGTAAAGCAGAATATTTCAAACAGGAAAAAAAAACATAAGTAGCACTGTTTTTTGAAAGAAATAATCATGTTATTATGGAATACTAATCCAAGTAATTTTCTCCATATTCCAAAATATTGTTTTATACATGGCATTTTGTATTCTTTTTGGTGTGTCTTTTAAAAGGGACGCAGTATTTAGGAATTGAACTATCAGACCTCTGCAAGGCTGTTATCTCAGGAAAAGAAGGACTCAATGCAAGTACTTGAGGAAGACAATAAAACAGTGAAGTGAAAAATGCCTCCAGTGCCAAAGATATTTTTAAGATATCACTGAACAATGTTAGCAAAATTAACTCTTGTAAGAAAGCAGAAAAAGAGCGAGAAGCAGGGCTCAGGCAAATGCTAATTGGTGAGTTTTTCAAATTCCTGTTGGGAGACACAGAGCAGTCTCCTGGGTAGAGCTCCCCTGGGATTCGGGAGCCGTCACCCTGAATCACCGGTGACCCTTCACGTTCATAGCCAAGGCATTCCCTTATTTGTAGAACAAGAAGAACAAACTTTGTGGAAGGAGCATGTGGAGATTTGCCATTGCAAAATTCTGCGTGAGGAAAAGGAATTCCAAAATCTGTAATTAGTTACACACATGGGTATAGCATAAAGCAGGAGCAGACATTTTTACCACCAGATTTTCTTTTGAAATCTGTTTAAAATTTAAGTGCGCAATAGTAAGATGCCTGAGCCTTGTCTCCATTACAGCCTGGAACCAGCAGGAAGCCCTAAAGTTGAATTATTGCTTCCAATTTTTGCCTGTGTATATTAAAATCCCCATATTTCAGTTGTTCTGAAGGTCAATATAATAACATTTTTAAATGGCATTTAGATGAAGCTTTTTCTCTCAAGATACTTTCTCGGGTATTCACAGCTCACACCTCATTACATCTTTGGGAGGTAAATAACTACAACACCCATGAAAGGGGGATACACGAAGTAAAAAGAAGTAGCTTGCCTGTATCTGCCTGGCCAGAGCAGAAATGGCTTCCAAATCCCTGAAATTTCAAGGAAATTTTTGTGCAATACTACATGAAAAAGCTCTGTGTTTAAAAAATAAAAATAAAAATAAAGTCATTGTTGGTAAATTTGGGGCTGCAGCTGTTAATAGTAGATAAGAAATAAATTATGTAGGCCTTCATTTGCACTGTGCAGCTGCAGTTCACGTCAGTGGAAGCCATCCGCATACCTCGAGGACAGACTGATGCAAAACATTGCACCTTCAAAAGCAGAGGAGCTGTTACTGGGATTCTGCTATTCCAGCTGGGCACTCCTGAAAATGCTACCCATAAGCATATGTGTGCTGATGTAATCTCTACGTGGCTTTTTTTATTTTTAAGTGGGCACCTCAAACTTCACTTAAAATGTACAAGTTAATTTTCCTTCCTTTTCTATTCCTCTTACTGGGACCTACCAGTGGGTAATTTCTGCTAGTTTATAGCAGGCAAGAGAGAGAAAAAAATAATAACTTTAAACTGCATAAGAAAAATGTGCCTTACTTTTTAATGGGAATATGGCCAAACTGGTGAGTCTTAGCTTTAGTGGAAAAATGTGTTTTAAAGCTTGCCTACAAAAATACTTGTCCCCCTTCTCTATGGCAGTCTCCTTCTCCCTCATATCTCTCCAGCTGCACTGAAGTTATGCATATTAGAACAAAGGTACCACTTATTTCTGGGTTGAAAATTAATGTGGTCCTTCTCTTATATATTAATTGCCAGGAATGGGATCAGAAAGAAATACTGAGGTGAAACCTAGATATAATGGTGTTAACAATAAATATTCCTCAACTCTTTTGGCCTCAGTCATAAGATTAAATGTCCCTATAACTCTTGGCCTAATACCTCAGCCAAACCTACAGCACTGTCGTACCTTTATAGCAAAAGCAGACCTCTTTTTTAGTTTCTATTCTTTTTCACCACTCATTAGACTTCGGGACTCTAAAATGGCCTTTGTTCCTGCCAGCAACATTCTCCCTTCATCCAGATTAAGGATTCATGCACTTCCTTTACAGTAATGTGACTTTTTATATCAAGTATAACCTTCTGACAATTGTGCACAGCTGCTGTATAGGAGGGGAGTTATTTTACAATGTCTCCATTCAATTATTAGTGTCATTTGTAATGAACTATGCCAGTTAAATTGCAGAATTTGTATTTGTTGTGCTAAGGACAAAATAAAACACAATAGAACATTAATTTAAAAAGAAAAAACAATGTCCATAGAAATAAGAAATATTCCAAAACTCAGGGTCATTTTTCAGTTTGCTCCATGCGATGAAGTGATTCTTCTGAGAAGATGATTAGGCTCATAAACCTGGTGTACAGAGGGTTTGGCACACGAACAAACACAAGCTTGTGCATTTGTAGAACAGCACACATCAGAACTGCAATACAACAAGTATCTCCACATTACAGGGAAATGTTCTAGGGAGAGTATTTGATGTTCAGCCTTGGACAGAACAATATTTATATCAAGTGATTTAACAAAAGTGGTAAAGCGGCATCTGTTTGGGAGGTGGTACAATTTACATTTAGGGCAGCATTGTGGAGAGGCTAAAACCGGATTCACTTTGACTGCAGTGTATTCATTTTTCACCTTGAAGTGAAAATGTCATCATTCATGTCTTTTTTTTTCTTCTTTTTTTTCTTTTTTTCTTTTTTTTTATGCAGTTGCCACATTGGAGGACTAAATTTACCGTGACTTCAGTCTGATTTTTTCAGCTTTGGTCCATTCAAGTGTCCCATGTCAAGTCTCCCATGTCTTCAACAGTAGCTGTACAGAAGCAAAGTTTGACTTTTACAGGACAAAAGGGTTGGGCATACAGTGCCCCAAATCCCACGTTCTCAATGTGTTTGGTAGTTAGTCTGGACAATATTCTTCTTTCACGTACACACACACACACACACGCTGATTTTCCAGTCCTCTTCAAATACCAAAACATTAACATTAAAGAATGCACTAAACTGAGCACAGAGAAAGGCTTTTGAAAACACTGCCTTAACTCTTCAGTGCACCTTTTGTTAGTAAAATGGCCATAATCCTTACACCATATTATCTAATGTTACCTAATGCCTCTATGTACAATATCCTGTAAGACCCAAGGATGACAGAGCCTATAAAACTGTATTGTTACTCATTTTTCCTATTAATGGAGCACCACTTCTTCTGTTTGTTTACCGTCAGGCACCCTGCTGTACAATGTCATATATAATGCATTTCTATAGCATGCTACTGAGCAGCTCTCTTCCACCGGCTCAGTCTTGCTTTGGAAGGAACAACTTGCCAGAAAATGTTAAGACCCTTCATACAAACAACCAGAAATTAAGGCTCCACAGGGGAGCACATAGCTTCCGTACTGCAAGGAAATAAGGAGGTATATGGCTGCCCGTGAACCTATCGTCTTTTATCTCAGTTTAGTCAGCCATCCTCACAGCAGCTTTTCTGCATTTCCTATTCTTTCATTTCCATCCAGTAAATGGGCTCCTGTGGCTGAGGTAGAAGGTCCTTAACACTCATGTCCTGTCAGCACTGTATCACAAACCATCAGGAGCACCACTGAATGTCTTGCTTCACCACCACCACCAAAGCAGTAATGGTGTCTCCCTCATATGCATCATCAGCTGAGGTTAAGTGTCATATCTATTTAATATCTCATGTAGTTTCAATTCAGGACTCTCCTCTGGCGTCATGGGGATGAACTAACTACTCACTTGTGTCTCCAGTGTGTGTAAATTAGCATTTACATGATATAATTCCCCATCTGCACACACATTAAAGAGACACGTATTTCAAAGCAACTCTTCCAGGACATATATCGATTCACACCACACAAAGTCATCTCCTCTCAGGGCAAGAGGATTTGATTTACACATTACCCCTCAGTACACAAGGAGAGGTCAAACTGCCATGAGCTATAATCCTGCCTGAAATCTCCCTGGATCTGTAGGAATGGTGCTGGCCGCTTACTCTGAGATCCATGCCCACGGTCTGCTGCAAGGGGGAAGTGCAGTCAAGGTCATAGCAACACTTTCAGGGCAACATGCATCCTTGTCATTGCCTTAAGGGAAACATCTCTGCTCCACTGACTAGAGAGCCTACCCCTTTCTGTAAGACAAGGAGTTTCCTGGACTTCACTCCTCCAACACAGCAACATAAATGCTGTATAGGTCAGTCATCGCATGTCCCTCTCTGAGCTGTGAGGTTTAAACGTCCTCTCCTGACATCTTCTTTAATAAGCAGCATGACAGGTTATGCAGCTTCCAGTCGTTTTATTGCTACGAGCTGGGTAAAAGCTAGTGGAGGATGGTGGGCGTAACACTTCATCCTTTCATTCAGAATAAATTCAGAGAAGACATTAAGGTTCTTTATGAAGCCAGATGTTTGAAACAATAATGATCTCCACCCCAAACATAACTACATGCCATCTCCCAAAACAAAGACACATGTGGACAGAGAGGTTTCACAGGCAATTATGCTGTGAGGGATTGTGCGTGACAGAAACAGCAAGACCAGAAAAGCTGAGGAGGAAGACAAAAAAAGACCACATAGCAATTCTGACAAAACGGGAAAGAACAAGCATCTGGATGAGCGCTGGCTGGGGCAGAGAGACCTGACCCTGTGTGTAAAGAGATTATTTCCTGCCTGATTCCCCGCAGGTTCAAGGGAGCAGTTCCTCATGCATTCTTTGTCATAATACAAGATTTCATCAAGATCGCCTGATTGTCTCATCGATCTCTTCTCCTAACACAAAGAGCAGCAATATCCTGAACTTTGGCTAACTTCTCAGGTCAGATATGCATAATGATCCATCCTAAAGCACTTTATTATCTGTGCTCACACACGCCATCCAATGAGTGAATTAAACTCAGATCGTGAGTAGAGGTATTTTGGGCGTTTGGAGTTTTTTAACCACTACACATTTGCAGTGCAAATTTCCACTGTCTCTCCTGCACTACACACAGTTCAGAGAAAAGCCACCCAGCCCTGGAGGACACTGAAGTCCAAAATGGAAATTTGTTAAGTGTTTGTTGATCCCAGTTAATTTGCAATCACAGTAAAATTTTTCATTTCCTTCCACAAAAGCAATATGCACCTAAAGACTGCTCAGGTGTAATGACTGTATTCTCTAGCCAGTAATAATCAAAAGACTAGCATTTATTTAACAGACATTCGTAATGGTCATGTACAAGTTTTTAAAGAGAAAAAGTGGAAGAGAGGGGAAAAAGGGGGTCAGCCATTCCACGAGCATACAGTGTACACTCTTCACGAATCAGTTACTTTTATTGGCAGTACATTTTTAGCCACTGGATGGATCTATTGCTATTCAAAGCCATCAGATCACTCCTTTTATTTTTCTTCTTACAGCTCAGAATAGTACAACCTCAGGAAAGTAGCACTTTGGACCACTTATAGTGGTAACACACGAGAGCACATCCTAGCTCTTGAGCTAACCACACACCACAATCATTTACAAGCCTTTCCTGTCTCACTGTATGAGAGCAGGCAGCTTATAAAAATTCCCCTTCTTTGGCTACCCCAAAGCATTATGTCTCTCCCAGCCTCTCTCTTACACCAGTGCCTCCTCCCCATGCTAGCCATCACCTTCTGCCTCTCTGCGTGTCCTCCATTGCCTCCAGATCGCTCTTACGAAGAGACAGAAGACTTTGCTTTTCTCCATTCACCATGAGAGCAGTGCCTTCGATCTCTGACTCCAAAAATGAATAAACCCACAACCCTTCGCTGTTTTCCCTTAATTTCTAAAACTTCCCCATCCCAGGCACTGTGCCCTCCTACACCCTGCAGTTGCTTGTGTGAATCTCCTCACTACACTTACTGGCTCCCATCCCTGGCTTCCCCAGCTGCAGCCTGTTAGAAGGAAGTATAAGGTTTTGTCTGCAATTGATTTTAATTCTTTCCCTCATGCTGCCCCTGCAGGCACTGGTTTGCCAGCCCAGCTGTGGCACTGCGCTAAATCCATTCTCCCTCACGCACAGCATTCCCTCAACAAGCTGTGACTGATCGGGGAGGGACAAATGCACACGTATATTCAGATTCATTTCTTTGCACACTCCGGAGTTTTCTTACACTATGATGCCTATCAGAAGAAAACATCTGCTTTGTTTGTTTTTCAAGGTAATTGTTTCCTCTGCAGCGTCTGAAATGCAAACACAGCATTTGGCCTACTGGGGAGAGCCAGACGGGCTGCAAACTGAAAGTGAAACGGGTGAGGGCAGCTTCAGTGTTTGAGCAAAAGGAAAATATGGAATGATAAGGAAAACAAAAGAAATGTTAGATGGGTAGTTGATGGATTTCTGAATACTGTTTTTGTTAAGGCCCTAACATGTTGCTTTAAGGAGCTGAGTGGGAGGAAGAAATGTGAAGTTTTCCTTCCAAGCACCAACTTTCTAGAACAGTTATGATGAGACAGAGTGCATTTGGCTGGGGCAAGGCCTCAGCTTTCTTCTCTCCCGAAGCAGAAGGCTCCCCAGGCCTTTTCATGCATCAAGTTGCCTAACGGGTGAGAAGGCCACAATGCTAGGCCACACCTGGTATAACATCTAGGCCTGTGGCCTGCCAGACCGCTCTCTGCTTACTGCCAGAGCCTCTCATTTTGTGACCCCAGCCCCATGCCAGGTCTTCTGACCTGGAGGTCCCTTCATCTGCTGGCAGCTGCCTGCAAGGCCCAGTGCCAGGAAGCGGCCCACAAGTTACGCACCATGGCAGAAAGGAGTGAGATAAAGGGGACGTAGCACAAAAGTCAGTGGTGTGCATCATACCTGGCACATGAATTTTTACAGCGATCATTGAAATTATAACATATAGGTCTTCTCCTAGTTAGCTTGCAGTAACAGTGAAACTGTACCCAGACCAGAAAAAAAAAAGTAGGCCTTAGGATAAGCACACCTGCCATTTTGCAATTTATATATATATGTATATATCTTGATTACATGAGCATGTCCATTACATGAAACCTGATGCATGGAGCAAAATAAAGTGAAGTGGACGTATGATCCTCAAGAGAGGAAGTCAGATGAGTATAATACCACAGGACTTGCTTTTCAAAACATTTACACTTGTGGAGTGATGCCGAACCTGTTGTTTTGTAAAGAACATAATCTCTGTAAACGGATGGCATAATTCTGCAATGAAACCCTCTATCTGTAGGAACTGGAGATGCTAACAGAAAATGCTAACAGAAAATCCACAATGTCCCAGACAGGTCCTAGACTTGGTCTTTAGGAAGCAAACCAAAGACGTGGTTTTAGAATGGCTCTTATATTGACATCACACCTAGCTTCACAAGTTACTTAATGTTCTTATTTATTGTGGAAATAAGGAGAGATCATAGGACTTCATGGTGCTCAGTGTGTGACACAAAGGGGTGTGCACGTTTTTCAGTGCAGACCGTGGTGTCTCCAAATAATAAATATGAGCAAGTGAATAGTTGTGCTACTCCATCTATTGATCTTGTCTTAGAAAGGGGAACCTGTGGAAGGATCCTGCTGGACATTCCCAGATAACCATTATTAATATGAAGTAGCTTGTTCAGCATTTCATCCAAAGACTCAACTAATCTTAAGAGCTTTAAGAAAGGAAACAGACTTTAAGCTGTATGTGCCAACTGTGGTTGTCTTGCAGTATTCCTTAGTTCTTGCTATTTGAGAGGCATTTTCGGGGAGGGACAGCAGAAATAACAGTTAGCAAATCTTCTTGCTGAAATATGTTTAAATGCAAAGGCTGACATTTTACTGAAAGTAAACTTTTCCAGTAGAGGGAATGTATAAGAAAGGAGGGCTGACCCTTCCTGTCTTGGATGATATAATATTAAGTCTACTTGAACTCTAGTAATTTACATAAATTGAAGCAACAAACAGAAAAGGGCTGGCTGAACCTAAAAGAATGGGAACATTCCTCAGTGCTCTGGGAGCCCTTTCTCATTGCAGTGTGGCTCATCGTCCTTGGCTTTATTTTCTGCCTTCCTGAAGATGAAATACTGAAGCCATTCAGCGTTTTGCCACTGCTGCAAACATGGGAAGAAAGAAAGTGAAATTACAGGAGTAGAGATGCCTTCTGTTATTATGCTTAAGTTCTACTGTCATTTACTCCAATTTTGAAGAGTGGTGTTTGTAGCAAAAAGGAAAATTCACTCCAGCATTTAAAACCAAACAGAAATAATCAGAAAATTATTTTGGGCGGAAATATATGATTTTTATCTGAGGACCAATTGCCAGCCTTAATTGTGAATGGGGAATAGTGACAGGTCACCCCTCAAATAAATGGTCATCAAACTTTGATCTACTGGGAACAGTAACAACTGCCTGAATATGAATTAATTCTATTCCATGAAACTGAATTTCATGTTTACCATGGCCTGAGAATGAAAAGAGATGGCGTGCTTAACATGTTTATCTATGAAGAAACTCCTCTATGAAGAACCACACAGCAAGATTATAATTATTAAAGTGAAGGGCTCAGTGAGATGTGGAGCAGTTGTCATTCCCACAGCAGTAATTTGCCACAGGGCACTTAAAAGGGTCAGCGCGTCCCTCAGGATTTGTCTCTGACTTGGGACACATAACATCCTGACATTTTCTGCTGAAGGGTTCCCAGGCAATCCGAGCATGGGGATGTATGTGCGCTCGGGAGATAGCCAGTATGGGAATATCAGCTTGGTATTCCTCAGCAATGGACTGGAAAGACTGGAATAGCAGTTGGTGGCTTGCAGGGTGAAGGAATAGAGGGTTACCCCATCCCTATTTGAACTCTTCATTATCATTCTACATTCGCAGTGTGCCGTACAGCTCCCGCCTGCTGTGAACACCAATCTTATTTATGACACAGCACATAGCCCCTGCAGTAAGTGAGGTGCTCCGGCCCTCAGACAGTGTTTCATAAAAAACTGCCTTGCGCTGCATTAGCATGCAAAATGAATGAGGCGGGAGCCCAGCTCCAACACCTCCCCAAAATATTATGCGACAACCTAATTAAGCTTTATTGTAACTCTACAAGCCAGGAAACAGAATTAAGGCTCGGTAGGCAAGCTCAAATTTGTTATTTCCTTAGCTTTTCAGTATTTGCAGTTTGATAGTCTTGTCATGCAGGGTTTTTAATAGAATTTCTTGCATTTTTAGAAAGTAAATTGAATGATGAACTTCTACACTGATTAGCTTCTGCTAGGCCAGCACACTGGACCAACACAAAAACTTGTGCAATCAGCTGGGCAGGTTCACTGCTTCCTTTCATGCTGACTTTTCTAATGCAATTGTCTAATGCAGGTGCTCACTTCTCCTCCCCATTATCTTTCTGGTCAAAGGAAGAGATTTCCTGAGCTACAAATGGGAGCAAAGTACTAGCATGATTTGGTATATAGACAACAGAGTTTGCATAGATAGAAAACACCCTATGACCACTGGCTAGTAACAATCAAGTGTACCAGAACAGCAAAGAGATACCTCAAACACCAGTCTGTCTCCTCATGCACCAGTTGTCTATGAGAACTGTTAAAATTACTTAGGCAAAGGTGTCATTTTTTTAAGAAATCTTTGTTCATGTACCTATCTCAACTTACACTTTTCAATTAAAAAATTGCTTCTGGGCTTGTTATCGAATGCTCAAAATTGCAGCCAGAAACACAAGCAATTTAAAATAACCCCCCTTAGAATGGAAACTCTTGTGCATCCTTCATACTGCTACGCTTAGAGTACTCTGCCAATAAGATGCCGAAAAAGAGGGAGAGAAAACCAGGGTGGGAGTGAAGGGAACAGGAATTAGACCAAAAAGGAGTGAAAGGAAATCCCAGAGAGAGCCAGTAGAAAAGTTCCAGACATTCTGGCGGTTCTAACAGTTTGTTCCGGGTGGCAAAATAGACACTCACTCGAGGGGGATTTTTGATGGAGAAGGACTGGGGACTTCAGGGCACGGGCCTTAGGAGACCTGCAGTAACTCTCCGAATCTCTGCTGCATTGTCTGCTACAGCATATGATTAGCTTCCTGTACTGTAGTGCATTGTAAAGCACTTTATAAAGCAATGAATTACACAGCTGAAGTGGAGTAACCACATGCAAGCAAATACGACAACCATTATGCTCTCAGCAACATCCCCCACACAGCCATGAACATTTGCATTAGTGCCAATTAATCTGAGGTGGTACAAACTCAGCGAGGCATAGGATTTGTTCTTTGGTGTGAAGGAGGAAGGGAGGGGAGAAAAATATCCTTTTGTCTTCAGAGAGGAAACATCTGTAGGAGTTTTCAAGGGCTTCGGTGACTTTGTTTAGCTTAGAGCGGGGGAGCATGCTATTGAGTGCTTTGATCTCACCAGCAGGTGACACTGCAGCAAGTGGGAGCAGCTATAAAAAGTTTGAAGCGTTCTAGGGACGAGTCGCACAACCGGAGCGCAAATGTGTTTTACGCGTGTGACTCACGGTTGCCGAGAACTGGGAACACGCAGCACGGGCTGGGCTTTAGGTTTTAGCTTCTCGTTGTGTACTAATGTCTTCCTTTTCCCCTCGCTGCCCACCACCACTGCTTTCAAATGCGGTGGTGAAGCACAGGGTCAGGAAGGACGCCAAGTCTTTTAACCCCACTGCATGTGGAAACACATATGGCTAAAGTAACTCTAGGGAAAACTATTTAAACAGCCCTACCTCTCGCTGAAGTCAGCAGGAAAGCCATATCCTTTCACGTCAGTGCATAATGTCAAGAGGAGCCTACCACGCACAAAATGGGGGGTCATGCTTTTCCAGCTCCGCTTTTTGACCAGCCTTTCTGTTTTGGAAAACGATGACGGCATTTGTGAAACACATGTTTTCCTGTGATGTATTTTTTAAAATCTTATTATTAATACAAAAGAAAGCAGATGAAATATCTGAGAATCAATAATGGATTTACCACTCCATCATGATTGCAACCACCAGGAGGACTGACCCTAAATAACCCAGGGCTCTGGGACCTCTGCCACTGGGGACTCAGGAAGATCAACCTATTTCTATGCGAACCTCCACTTCCACTAAAGAAAAAGCCTCCTGCAGCTGGACATCCTATGCACAAAAGCTCTCAAGAGCTAACTGAGGAGGCAAGGCTTGCCCTGCAGATCCTGGTGAGGGTCCGTGGCTGCTGCACACTGCCACAGGCAGAGTGAAGAGGCTCTGATTCTTTCAGTCAGGCTTCCCTCAGGTGCAAAGGGGATATAGGCAGAGCTGCCAAGTTTTGTTCAGCTCCCTGCATGATGTATTGATTTTTTAAGTGGGTTAATGAACTGATTTACCACTTTCTAGATAATTTGCATAAAGCCTCCAGTTGACTTTCCCAGTCAAGTCATCCTGCTCCAAACACCATCAAGGAATTGGGAACAAAACCCTGCTTCTGTGCTCAGGGGAGGCCAAAGGTCCTTCTGTGAGAATCTAAAGCTGATGGGAGGCTGCAGGGCACTGGCAGGCATAGATGGGTGCCCACGTAGGGCTTAATGGCAAAAGCATATGTAACAGCTTGCACTGTCAGTCTTGGATGGGTGCCCTGGGCCAGGTATGCCTGGCACAGGGAAAGAGTGGGTTTCTGGAACAGCATGGCCAGAGTGAGTACCTGTTGCCTTCTTGAAGCTTATGGCAATGTGAATGGAACATGTCAGCCCATGACAGAAGTACCAGAACCAGAACCAGGGTGCTGGGCTGGAAGCGTGGTCACAGGCGGGGTAAGGACTGTGTGGGGTAAGGACTCCAAATGGCTCCACAAGTGGCTGAGAGAATTCGAGCCTCAGAAAGTGCTTCTACTTAAGCCACTAAACTGAGGGATATGAATAGCCCTTCCATAACATTTTACACACATCTCTGGAATTATTATTTTTTTTAATATTATCAGAACTATAATGCTGTAGAGCATCAAAAAAGAAGTTCTCTCAGGAGAGCCAGAAGCAGTTTTAAACCTATTCACTTAAAAAGAATACATTTGCAGCACTAAACCTCCTCCTGTGTCCACTGCAAGTGCCTATGGTTTTACATTCACGCCTTCCCATCTATGTAAAGAGTCACACAGACAGGGGAAAATGGCCAGGATGAATAAACTCAAAGCTGATTTTGCAATGCAAGAAAACACCTAGCATGAACCAGTTGAGAACCCACACTTTTTTATTGATTTCTCTGCCTGAGAGTCCTTGGAGACATCACGAGATCTGTGATGACCATAGGTAAAAAGCCACACATTGCCTAAAGTGTGACTCTTCTGCTGAAGGTGTTCGTTCATTGACTACAAGACACAAAGAAGGGCTTCATTGTTTAGCGTCCTCGGTGCAGACCAGCCTTGCAATATCTCATGTACGCTGAAGCAGACAGGTGAGTTTACATACGCCTGATACAACACTTTGTTTACATTAAACAATCAGAATTACAAAACTGCCATGTAGGTTGCCTATCTTTCAACACATGGAAAGAGAAAGAAAGGGGCAAACAGCAAAAGGGCCAAGCAGTTTTTCTCTTCGTCATTCCCACTTCCTACATGAAAGGCTCCCTGGCAAAATTTGCTCCTAAATTGCATTTTTTGGAACAGCACTCTCTAGTCGCATAAACAACACTTTACTTTTCCAAGTGTAGTTATTTAGTTTCTTCACATTTGAGTGTTCATGTCACTTCTCTTCCCCTCTGTAGTTTTTGCTTTTTTAAACAGTGCGAACACGTTCTGTAATTATTGCTGACAGCCCGATGCTTAATGGTGTCGAGTGCCTTTTATGGCACAGTCAGACGTTCCTTTTGGAGGCAGCTGCCTCTGCTTAAGCAGTCGCTGCCCCTTAACCATTTATCACTGCCCCCACAGCTCAGATGAGGCAACCCTCCCTACCTGCGAAGGGTTGGAGCCAGTTTTCCCCCGCGCTGCAACAGCCGGGCAGAGCCCACGTATTCAGTTACTGCGCCCCGGCAGAGGGGAGCAGTAACAAATAGCTGATCAAGCAGTAACTTGTTAAACCACCGCAGCTGTTTCTCAAGCAAACATCCGACCGTGCCCTCGGAGGCAGCGCGGAGCACGCGGAGCTGGAACGGAAGAGATTCCCAAGGCTGCGAGATGTTGTGGGAGCCATCCCACATTCCTCCCCGGCCTCAGCTGAAAGCCAACCGCTGCGCTGCGACCGCTGCTTTTCATCCTCACCACTCTGGTCTCCAAGTTTCCTCACGGCGTTCGATTTTTTTTTTTTTTTTCCCGTAAGCGCAAGAAAAGTAGCACCACGTCCTCAAAGCGCAGCTGAACTTTTCCAGCCATTTCACGGGAACGCGTTCGGTATGGCACCCGTCCCAGCTGTTTGCACACAAGACTGGCCCGGGCAAGCACCGCTCGAGATAGGCTGGGTGTGCCCGGTTACCTGGTACAGCAGCCAGGCGGTGATTCGGTTGGCACGGGTCCCGAGCACGGTGAAGTAACACAAAACTCATCCATCACCGTGTGCTGCTTACCAGGTGAACCTTCCCGACAAAAACTTGCCCGACCTGATAATACGGCATTATCCCCAATAATTACGTGCGTGAATACAAGCGCCGATTACCCACCGGGGAAGGGGAGGGGGAGGGCGAGGGCAGCCATCTGTGTTTGTTTGCCTGCGCGTTCCCATAAAAATGTTCTCAGCGTACAGCCTGCTCGTAAGCTGTGATCTTCAAAGGGCGTCGGGAAGCCGTTCCGTGGGGCAGTGCTGTGCCACCCCGAGTGTTGTCAAACTGTGCTGCTGGCGCTGCCAAATTGTTTTGTGTGTCTCGAGGTTCTTGAACTGCAGCAGAAAGGGAGACGTGGAGGGGGAGAGAAACTAAGGCCATTCCTCTGCTGAACAGAAAAACCTAATCCCTTGCCACAGTCTTTTATATTGCAACAAAGGCAACTAATACATTTTTGTGTTATCTGCTCTCGTGCTCCGCACTTCAGTGAAGTTAGTTTAGAGCAATTAGCGACTTGCCTGCACTGTCTGAAAGAGCAGGCACTTTCTAGTCGCCTTTCAGCTTACCAGAATACTTGCCAGAATTATTTTTTTAAATTAATTCCTTCATTGTATCAGAACAGTGGAATGTGGGCCTAATACTTTCACCATTTTTAAGTCAGCCTATGATTTCATACGATTCATGCAGTGCCCTAAGAAATGAAAGCACACATGCTGACAGTCTCCTATGCAAACGCTTTGTAGGATTTTCTGAATCATTAAGACCAAAAAGGACCACTGCGACCATCTTATCCAACCTCACCTGCCATATAGTACAGGCCACAGATTTCAGCCTCCATCTATTTCAGCTTAATTAGCCGTGGCTTGCACAGAGCAAGTCTACCTAAACATTTCTAATGGCAGAGGATCCACCACGTCCACTGCCCTCCCTTAATGTTAGAAAGGCAATTCTTACACCTAACCTGCCAGAGTGGAGAGAGTTCAGGAGCTGCACGCTCCGCACTGGAAAAGCTTTCTGCAAGATGCTCCTTCTTGTGTGATGTAACAGAGGAATACAGCATTGCAACACATTTCACACTTGCTTCCACCTTCCCATCATATTTAACCTCCAATTGATCCAGGAAGAGTTAAATCCAAAAATACAATAACAGGTTTATTTGACTCAACATTGATGTAAGTTTCACAGTAAAAACAATATTCAGCTTTTAAGAAATTGCTCCTAATATACAGAGATGTAAAATTACTCTAGTCTTTTCTCATTTGGCTTTGAATCATCCCACAGAGTTGGGTGGTTAGAGATGGTATTTTGCTTTTAAATCTGCAGGATTTTTCCATTAAGTTCTTTATAGTTTTTCATAAGTTTGCTGTAGCTAGAACCAAGCTGCACAGCTTTCTCCCTTCCCAAAGTAGGAAACAAATACTTTTGTTTGATAAAGTTGACAGAGGAGATGCTGGGACGTCCTCCTAAAGATGGTAGAATAATCCCATATACATTTATAACTGATGCTTTACTGTGAAAATTAAAATTTGGAAACAAGATCATTTTAGAAATAGAAACCAGCAACTAGAACTCTGCAAAGACTCATCTTGAAAACCTCAGCACCATGAAGTGCTCAAGGCATGGACCCCACACTTCTGCTGTAGTAATTCTGCAGATAGCACGTGGTATGTATTATATGTATCATTCTCCTCTGGGGCTGGACATTCAGGAGTATTATCACAATCAGAATCACCAGCACCATCGCAGACCTTTCTAAAAGCCATGGGTTTCACAAAGGAAAGTCTAAAAAGCTCCATGGGTATTCAGTTTATTCAGCAGAACAGCTGATAACTGATCCCACAGCCCGTACTCGGGAAAGAATCTAATTCCCAGGGGGAATTCAATGAGGTCAATTAGCTGAAATGCTCTCCACCAAACAACCAGTAGCCCCAGAAGACTGGAGAGAGATAAAGACCGTTCTTCCCTAAACCTAGTTGCCAAATGGAATCAGCTGATAATTTTCAAATGGAATTTCTACAAGGGCTTAAAATTAAAGATGCTTCAGTCTGAGTAGGACAGCAAAACCCCATCTCCAACAAGGCAAAGAGTCTAAAAATTTCAGTATTGTTCAAGCCACTCTGCTTCAGCTGTACGGGACTGCATCTTCAGAAACTGTGTTTTGCTGATCTTGGTGCCTGCTCCAGAAGCTAAATACCATGCCAGAAGTAAGCTATAGCCATTTCCTATTGTGTTATACACAGTATATTTCTGCAGCGTTCAGAAAGATGATAGAAACAGTTTTGCAGGGCATTTAGGTTCATTAGTATGGTAGGCAAGAAGATGAAAGGAGGCTAGAGTTCAACCATTAAGATGTGGTTATAACAGCATGCTTCCCGCTTTGCTGAGTTCCCAGTCCTGGAATTTTCAGTCATGCAAGCACACCACTGATTTCATCAGCACTGGATGAATGTGCAGAGAGCAGTCTTTTCCAAAAAGTTGTAGGATGCAGCCTTAAAGCTATTCTTCAGAGACTAAATGAACTATTTTTTTTTTTTTTTTCCACAAAGCATCATCTTCAAAGTGCAAATCAGTTCCAAATAGTCATGTAGGCCAGTCAGAGATGGGAAAAATTCTCCAGACCTTACAAGAGTGTCAAGAGCAGTTCACTGAGAGCAAAATTAATGCCACTAGAGACGGCCAAAGTTCACCTATGAGCAATTCTCTGATGGGTGATTGCTTCTTCCATTTTGCTTTTACAAGCCTTAAGGTGCATAGGCAGAACAAGATCACAGAGTGACTGAGATGTTTTTATAAGTGTGGACAAAGAAGGCAATTTTAAATCTTTTCTGAGGTGTGTATAATTACAAGTGCCTTTTAGATGTTGTTAATATGCTTAGGTGCTTAGGGAAAGCAATCTTACATGAAAGATAACCTTTTAATAGATTGCTTTATTATAGCAGCACTCAGCGTCACCGCTATGTTCAGGGTTGAGTTAGCCTCCCATGTTTTCTGGAGGTTTATAACTTGGCTGTAAAAAAAAATCATTTGAGTTGAATATTCATGCCAGCTCATAAAATTTCTATACTAATTGGCAAAAACACAAAACTGGTTAATCTTTTACATTTATGAATACCTACTGGCTAAGGAATTAAAGAAGTGTTTTTTACTTTTCTTTTATTCTTTCTATTTTGGCAGCTACCTAACTTCACAACCATTTCTGTAAGATATATTTTGCAAATGATTAGCACATATTGATTAGTTATTACACAGAAGGACTGTTATTGCTGAGGTGTTTTTTTAAAACTTCATCAAAGCCTGCATTAGACAACGGATTGCGAAAGCTCCAAAGGAACCATTAATAAAAGTTTTAAAAAAATTAAGTGAATTTAGTACTTATGAAAGGATGAGGTCATTGGACCTGGCCAGGGCCAGTGATGTACAGACCTCCCATAAATCTTTGCCGATACGTTATGGTCCTGGACCAAGACTTTCTTATTATATCAGCCATGAATCCTCTCTGATCAGGCACCATTGTTCGCAACAAACTGCAAGGCAGGCTTGTGATATAGGACAAACAGTTTCTATAATTACGCTCCTGGTCTGGGAACCAGCCCCGCTTACCTTAACCGTGCAGCAGTCCTGCCTGATGCCAGCAGCCCCACTCACGTGAGCAAGATTTGGCTCCATACTTGTAGCTATGACTTCAGCTCCAGCTTGAAGCCAGCTTCCCAGGACAGTTTGGCAAGCACTCATAGTACGTCAAGTGGATTTTCAGTGGTGCAGCTACAATACTTGATAATTCAGTTCTGCAGAAACAACCTGCTCACCTCCCTCTCAGGAGCAGTCTGTTTAAAATCAGTTGGGCTGCTGGCACAGGTGGAGTAAGCAGGATTTTCTTCTCAAATTCCCTGCTTTTTCATGACATGACTAGTCTTCTGTACAGCGTGAGAGAAACAAAACTCTTAGGACATTTATAGGAGCTCTTTAAAGCTCTCTGGGTTTTTACTTTCTCTTTTCTATTTGCCTTGTGCATTAAGTATTTTAAAAAGTAAGCCCTTGCTTGTGATATCCATGTCTGCCCTTGTATTTTGAGGAGGATAGCAAAGACCACCTAAACACTACCACTTAAACGCTGGCTCCTGAGCATGCACATGCTTCCCCTGAGATAATACCTTAGGTTTCCATAAAAACAGCAGTGTTACCTGCCTACACTCAAGTAAATTAAGGACTGTCTTCTGCTTAACACCATTAGTGTAGGCTGGGAAAGATCTTGGTACTTATAGTGCACACATATGCCCTGCCTGGTCTCTCTTTTTTCCCCCCACTTAAAGATGGCAGTGATGTTTCTCTGCCTTTCAGAGCTGTTGCCACAACTGATGCTGTAAAACACTATTGCCTGATGCTCAGATAGAAGTATGGATACTGGGTAAGTTATAATAACCATAAAATAAACATTTTTCCCAGTGTCTTTTCAGCCAAGAAAGAGGAAGGTAGGTAAAGCCCTTGGAGCTTGTCTTTTCAGTTCCTTGCAAGTGTCCAAAAGAAGAACTGTCAGTAACTTCTTGGCTTCTGTACCTCGAGAAAAATATGCTCATGTGTCAATACACAGACCTACCACACGGGAGGTCACAGGAGGGATTTTAACATGGATCATTAGTGGCATTGTAAAGTTTTCGTATGAACAGAGTAATATGTTTAATGGTACTCCAAAGGATCCATTATGCTCCACCAGTATTATGCTCCACCAAATTCACTTTTTACACAAAGGTTTGGTGTGATTAATGATCTGTTATGGTCTATTGATTAAATATTACCTGTTACAGAATTGCTTAAATACATATTTACAAGATAAACTGGAACAGCTCACACTCATTACAGTCTTTGTGGTAATTAATAGGAATGTTATGTAAATACACATTTAAGTGATTTATATAATAGGGTTCCAAATAAGCTGTTACAATCTATCTTGCTGTAATGAATTAGCTCCTTTACAGTAGGTAGGTATCTGACCTCTACTGGAGTATGAAAGACCTGCTTATGTGTCTCACTGCTCTTTTCTGGCTTCCACAGCAAACTACTCCTGAAAAAGTTGCTATGACAGAACTCAAAGTGCACATGATGCAGTGGTAGTAGAAAAACAGGTCCTAAAAGTCTCTGTAGTCAGCTCGGCTAAGGAATGAATGAACACCACTTTGACTGACTCACCTCCACCAGCAAATGGCCCAGGAAGGCAGCAGGAAGATTAAACCCACAAAGACTGAGGAATGTGAGGACCATTGCACCACCTGGACCTGGGAACTGGGCTGGACCTAGAAACCTGACAGAGGCAAACTGCAGATTCTCTGCGGTGCTGATGCTCATAGTGCCCAAGCGTGGGAGAGCTTCCACTGCTCCCTCTTGGCTAGTGCCTAACCCAGACACAGGTAGTTCACACAGGGCTTCCCAGGAATGGCAATGCAGAAACCCTCTTTGGTCTGGGACTTACTATGGGGATTTCCAGTCATCCGCCCAAAAAGGAAATTTGAGGAAACTGTTAGACATCACAGAGTAGATGTTGGAATGCATTTTTAGCTATAGCACTTGTCTTCAGTGGTGGTTATAGTTCATCATCACTCTCTACATTTTCGGTTTCCCAGAAAAAAATATTAAGTTACTTCTCCTAATTTTGGAGTGTCTTCTTCACTTCAGTTTTGGAACAGTCAGACATGCAATGAGATAACCAGGCTCTCAGTTACATTCAAGGCTTCTTAGGACAATCTTTTTTGTGTTTTGTTCAAGAAATGGATAACAATTATCTATTCTAAGAATTCTTATTACATTTCATGCTTTCCCCTTCAAAATGTTGCCCCAGCACACACTCCACACAAAGAAGTCAAGCTTTCTCTGACCTCACGGAGTGCAGACAAAGGCCTGATACAGCTATTATTTACCTTGATGAGGCTATCTTTCATATGTTATTCAACTTACTGGGCAGTGACTGGAACAAAATCATGAACATTATTTCCTAATGGAAATTGGACTTGGTGGGTCATTAGACACTCTATGCAGCTACAGGATTCAGAGGCACAGGGGATGAAGCATAAGCATGTTTTGGCATAACAGAGGCACCCCTGAGCCCCAAGACAGCGAACCGAGGCCATTTAGCTGCATGATAATATGGAAGAAGACCCTGAGAAAGCCCAGACATCTTTGGGCATGCAGCAGAGCCCTGGGTCATTTCTGCATATTGCAAAGAAAGGAAAGGCGAGCAACAAATGACCACAAGTATCCACCAGTCGCTGGGCTGTGGGTGCAGGGGCACCGACAAGGCTGGCTCCTGTCCCAGGGCCGCAGATGCAGCTCTTGGAGCAGCTCTGACAGAGGTGAGGGTGGTCCTCCCCGCAGCCACTCATCTCAGCTAACCCTGGTGGGGGCAGCTCGGAGCCCTCAGCCGGTAGGCAGGCACTAATGAAATCCATTAAACTGTCAACATTTAGGGAACACTGTTTTACAAAACCACTTAAACATACCATGCAACAGACAGCTGAATTAGGCCTGTCTGCCTGCGTGGAGTCAGAAAGAGCCATGTTACTCTTCGGGGGATTGGAAACTACTTTGCAGAGCAGAGTCCTGATTTTTTTATTTTATTTTTAGCAATTATTTAAATGTACTTAAAATGGACAAGTATATTTTCACTCACTTCATAGTAAAAAAAAAAAAAAAAAAAAAAGAGAGAGAGAGAGAGAAAGATCCTCAAACCACAACCCCCAAAAAAAAAAAAAAAAAAAAAACCAAGCCACTGCTACCAAATGGGTTTTGAAAGGTGGTTTGAAAGGGTGGAAAGATATCATCAAAGAGGGTGAATGCATGCATGGGATTGAAGCTACAGCAGCAGAGTCTTTTCAGATGCACTGAGAGAGGTCAGAGCCTATTGCAGGTAGCAGACAGCAGCATAGCAAGCCAGCATGCAGGAAAAGTGAGTCAGAATCCCAGGGCCCCAGGCCAGTGGCAGCTGCTGTGTGTGTGTGTGTCACAGTGACAGAAATGACAAACCTAGTCGCAGGAGAGAGAGCAGAGCAGCCCAACTCACTTTGCAAGAAGCCCCTGCAGGGAGAGCGGCGGTGTGCGACCGGCATGGGCTGCAGAAGGAGCAGTCCACCCACCTCCTTCTTTGCTGGCAGGGAGGGACTGCCACTCGACCAAGAGGTCACCTTCCATAGGAGATTTTTGAGGTGTGGGAAATTATTTGGAGCATAAAGTGCAAAAGGTGGAAGAAGTTCTCGCCACCTTTCCAGTTTCTACCCAGCAAGGTCTGGATTTATCAGATCCACTTTCTGAATGTCTTAAAGGAAGCTAGTTTCCCAGAGGCTGTCTTGTGGTCATCTCTTACTGAAAGACTGGGGGGAGGGGGGGATGGTGGGTTAAGCAGTACCTGGCAACTCCAAGAACAACGGGTGACCCAAAAGAAAGAAATGGTCTATATTCATTCCCATTCTCCAAATGCATTTAGTCTTTCAGATGTTCACTCCATGACATCACTGCACAGCAATGAGGAGTGATGTCACCGGACAAGCATTAAAACTGCAGACATAAAATAAATAGTCGAAGCAGGTAAACACTGCAAAAAACACACAACCAATTTTCATGCAAATTTCCCCAGTTATAACAAATGAACGAAGGGGGAAAGCAGAAAAATAAATGATATACCTGCACAATTGGTTCTAAATAGAATGTTTTTCAAAGCTCACCAAGAGACATCACCGACTCTTTAACGTTTGCTTTCCCACTAATTTGTATCCTGTCAATTTACAAGCTATTTCAAACACCACCTTTATTTAATAAAAATGCAAAACACAATGGGGAATTTATGTAAACAAGGTTGGCAAAATATCTTTGTAGGACATTCCGGAAGGAGTAAGGAAATGAATGAATTAATGAATGAACATTTTAGTAGTTCAGTGTAACTGGGATACTGCCTCGCTGAAACAGTAGGCCTGACATTAAGTCACCATATAAATATCTATAGAAGAGGACTTTGGCATGGTAAAACTATCTTAAATCTACTCTGGTGGGAAGCCACTGGCCTCCTAGACCTTTAAAAATATATGTTGCAATGGCAATACTAATTATTATTACCAAACAGGGACATCATAAACAAAATACTTTTCACTCAAAAATCATTAAGCGTTTGACAAAAATTATGGATCATTATTCTCAGGGTATGAGTAGAAGAATAAGGTCTAGATTTGAAAGCATCTACTAATTTAAAATGTCTTAGGCAAGTTAACATTTAAAGCTAAAATGACCTAACTGGTCACAAGGCTTCTTGGAGTACAATAGAGAAAGAAGGAAAATTGGATTTTCTCCATGATGGATGAGCCTAGGAAAGCCCCATGGGAATTATTGCCTTGTGTTTTTCAAAAGATTTGCTTTTTGATTTCATGATGGTGGACAAAGGAAGACTATTCAAAGAACCTGCTTCCGTTCTCCGGCTGGTTAAGCTGTCCACAAGACTACAGAGCCCCATTATTTGTGTCCCCAAACCGATTCTTTTGCTGGATTGAAGTCAGCCCCAGCTGACTTCAGTCAGCAGCCATTGAAACCAAAGAATCCCTTCTACAAATATATCATGGCCACACATGATGTTCTTGGAGACATAAAATTGACAAAGAAACAATACTTTTATGTTATAGAGGTCAAAGGTACAATAAAAGTACATGAATGGGTATATTATAGACCATTTTAAGCATTACTTTTTTAAAAAAAAAAAAAAAACAATTTGCTGGACACTATAGGATCTGATCAGTCATTTATAGAAATGGTTACTAGTCATTTACTAACCCTTTATTATTTTTTTATATATATTTTTTTTAATTAAAAAAAAAAAGAACATCAAAAATTCTGCTCCCAGCTCCATATTTAATAAGCAAAAGGTCTTGTTTTCCAGATTGCTGAGTAGTCTGTAATTCTCTTCACTTCACTGGGAGCTGTTGTAGAATCAGCATTTTCCAAAGCAGGCTAATTATTTAGTTGCCCAAACATGATAAAACAAAACTAACTCACAGCTAACTATAAAAAAAGTAACCATCTTGTAAAAAGTGGCCAAATACTGGTTGGAATTCACAGGAGAAGGAAACAAGAGACCAAGATCTCTGAGGACAATGGGTATGTCTCAGGGTGTTATCAAGACATAGCAGTTGGGTTGGCAAATAAATTAGCTAGCGTTACTAAGCTCTGCATTGCTACAGCCAGACTGCTCCCCGCACCTGTGCTAACTGCTTTAAAGGCTCTTCAGGTTTCTCCCTGTGCTGCTGCTACCTGCCAGTTCAGCACACTCAGTGAGAAAGCATTAGCACCATTGAAGAGGCTGCTTCTCTCAAAGAGAACAGAAATGGAAGACCACTATACTCCCTCCCACATCTGCCGGTGCTACACAGGGAGTACATAACTTTTCAAAGACCTTGGGTAGTCTATTTCCTTCCCCATCACACCTGTAAGCTGCCCTTCTCCTTCACAGACAAAATATCTTCATCTATAACCTGTATTATGCATTTGTATGCCACTGATTTTAGGAGGAAGAAATTGGCTCCTAAGAAGGGATGAAGGCATTTCTGAGGGCAAATTTTCATAGCAAAATTCTTGAAAGCCATGAAAGAAGGTAAGAATCCAAGTCTTAGTGGCCTTTGGGTTACTCTTGAGACAGATGCTCAAAAGAGCTCAAATCTCAGGTACGCCAATAAGAGTCAAGTTTCCGATAAAGCTTAATATGCTGAGCTCATTTGAAAAAATAAAAAATTTTAAAAAAAATCCTCATTTAATTCAGTGCCTAAATTAGAGACCAGGTCTTTTAGAGAGATAATACCTATCCACCAAGGAATTCAGCAAGTTAACTGTTGGATGTCCATAAGCACAGAAGATCTCACAAGCTGTGTCACATATGGACCATCTACCCACACAGTACTGAAAAAAAAAATACAGGCCATATTTAATGGATGAGGAACACCCACTCTTCATTTTGGAGGGAGGGGGTTGGGAAGAGTTGAGTCTGAAGGTAATAAATGACAACATCATCTTGCTTTACCTTACATCCAAAGAGCCTGCTGTCTAAGAAAATTCTGAAAATTCTTGCTGAAGCACACACAGAGTCAGTTTTAAAGTGCCCTTTAAAGTAGAAGCCCTCTGTATTGTCTTAAAAAATAAGTGCAGCAAAGTTCCAGAAGCTTTTCTCAGACATAGGTATTTTGTTTCCTCATTTCGTAACTATTTTAGCACTGAGAGGGCCGAGTAAAGTGAGAAATGGTTCCCTTCCAGCAACAACTTCCATGATATCCAGTTTCCTTTCAATATCTGAAACACAGTGGAGCACTTTGTTACTTAGAGCTCTTACTCTCTCCCGTGCTATCTCAGAAGACACAAAAGGAGCGCATAGAGCAGAGCAGCTCAGATAACTGAGATTTTAGATACCTGGCAAAGTGGAATATGGCTGACTGGGACTGCTCAGGAGTACAGACAGCTGGCAAACAGTATGTGAGGCTTTTAAAGTCGATGCCCAGAAGGAGCCAGCACCACACAAGGCAAATTCCACCTGCATCTACCTGCCTGTTTGCCTATATATGCACGAACCCCGCTACTACCACTGATCGAGCCCTTGATGACATCCTCGATTACAGTCAAGACCAACATGTCATCAGCTATCTACAATATGGATATACATTTTTCTATAGCCATTGGTTCCCAAGAGAACACGAATTTATTCTGCATTCTGGCTTTGTCTGACTTTATTTTTATTAAAGCTAACTGTGGTAGCTTTACCACTGTTTAAGGTAATGGTTAACCAGAGATGAAATCTCATGAAAGGCTGTTGTTGGACTGGCTCACTGAGACATGAGCAAGTTCAGTGAAAGTACTGAGCCTTGAAGAAGACAAACAAATGCTTCACTAAGTCTGATCATGGAGAGCCTTCCTTGCATGCTTTCTTGCCACTAAAACCATGCTTGCTTTATAACGCTGACAAATGATGACTGAGTACTAATAGAAAATCTCAGAAATCAGTGCATGTGTGCAAAGCCATGCACTACACCTGGCTCTTCATATAGGAAAAACCAGCAGCAAGTTCTATATTCAGACCCAGGCAACTGGACTAGCTAGACAGATTAAACAAACAAGCACTAAGCTAGGCTCAGTGTAATTATGCCTTTATCTGTTTTCCTCTTTTTAACTGTTTGAAGATCTCATTATTCTATTTTCTATGGGGGAATTAAATGGGAAAAAAAAAAAAAAAAAAAAAAAAAAAAGTGTAAAACTGGTGTAAATATGTAGTAAGCCAGATTTCTGAATACTTTAGTTTCTGAAAATTTTGGCTGAAAACTGCCCATAAATGATTGGACGTAGGATTGCCATGATAAAACTTTTTCATGACAATGGTTTCATATGTAGTATAAGCCCAGTCTATATTGTATTTCATAACTTACACAACCCATTAAAACGATTTTGGGAAGAATTCCTCTGGAATCTGACCCACAAGTAAAGCTGTAGCTACTATGTGAAGACAAACTAGGCCTGAATCCCAATGCATTAAAAAGAAATGTCAAAGATGTGCCTGAGCACTTCAGAAAGTTCTTGGGTCCGTCAAGTAAGTGGAAAAGAGGAAAAGCAAAGAAGCCTCAAAGGCAGTTTAGTTCTATAGCAATGAGTAAAAGAGGTTGGAGCTCAGTTCATTCTCAGTCATAGACCCTGGACCTGAATAAATGAGAAAGATGCCACATGGGAAAACAGGATGTCAACTGACCCAGTTCCAGCTCCTCTGCCCTTCTGTTTCCCAATGTGGTCACTCTCTGTTCACACACTTCACTCTGAGTTACTTAAAAACTAAAGTATTTTAATAGTTCCTTAATCACCCAAATATTCATCACAGAGTAGGCTGGGCTTTGTAAATTCGTACTTTCACACACAGCAATCATTCTCCAAGACAAGTGCACAGTCTGATCTTGGATAAGTCACTTGGTCAATAAATCCTAGCTTCCCACCCATAAAATCAGGATGAGAGAATAATTTTCTTGATCTGATGAGTAGATTTTAGTTTCAAGCACTCTGTGGCAGAAACCGTTCTTCTGAAACATCCTAGCAAAATGGGAGGTATACCAGGTACAACCACACAAATGATCATAGATACGAGTTTGAAAGAACTCGTTTATGTTTGTGATGAAAGAGCTGTCTGAATACATAACTTGAGGTGAATGCCCTCTGTGTCCATAGCTATCAATTTACAAAAATAAATCTAAATGATCCCACCTGTTCAGAACCAAACTTTTGTTAACAGGAGTTTTTTGTAACCTCACTGTCCTCTACCGGGTTCCAAATATGTTGTGGATTCTTTTTCACTTAATTTGATTTTCAGTCTTTTTTTTTTTTTTTTTTTTCATAATGTACTTCACCAGCTTCCCATCGTTGTTGCTGCTACATAACCACTCACAACAAACTGTGGTGTCAAAATAGCTGTTGGGCTGTACTTGTTGGATTGTAGCGTCCCTTGGGTTTTGCCTGAGCAAAACATGCATGCAGCCCTTGGAATGGTATCAAATAAGAACCTTGGCACTAAGGCTTTGACAAGTTGCCTGCCCTTGCTCAAGTCCTGTATCTCTGTAAGTACACAGCACTGGAAATATGGAGGCTGTCGCCTTCTTCCCCTGGGCAATCACCTGTACAATCAGAAGGAACATTTGCCATTACTGTTAGTGTACCTTCCAGAGTGCTGACACCTACCACGTAACTCCAGAGGGAGAGGGAGAGAGAGAGAAATACCACTCTAGAAAAAACACCAAAGCTTGAAGTTGTGACCTCAGAACCTGGGATCTACTAAGCCATTAATTTATCTGAAATGTCTTTGCCTTAAAAAAACACAACATATGCTACACACACATATGCAAAATATTTCTTAAAAGCTCTATAAAGGAAGGATTCTCTTTTACTATACCTCAGCATTGTTGCTTTTGTAAAACCCATGATGCAGCCTGACTAACAAATAAAAAAAAATAAAAAAGAGAATGCCATTGGTAGTTCAAAAAACACATAAGTTGTTGTTAGCAGGAGAAAAAAAAATATTTGCATTCTTGACCTTTACAGAGGTAAGACAAAAAGCAACTCCTTTTTTATACTAATAGCGTTCCGTGCCTGTCCCTTGTACATTTTCTTTTAAACTTGCCATTTTGCTGTTGCAGCTGGGCTTGTCAGTTTTCAGCACTAATGGGTTGTGATATGGTGTCAGGGGAAGTCAACAATCAATGTTGGAAAAAAGGGCTATCACTGCTGACACAGCCAAGGATGGAAACACAATGGCCTTAGTTTGGAGAGAAACAGAAGAAAAATCCTGACTTGTATCTTGCTTTGAAGATTAGTAGAGATTTAGCCCTCACTGACCAAGCTATCACTTTCAACCCTTCCTGCCTCACCCTGTCCTCCCACTGGCCTCTAACATTACTGCACGTCTCACCCACAAGACAGGCTTCCAGTTTAATGAAGAAAAGAAAAGAACAGAAAAGAACAGAAAAGAACAGAAAAGAAAAGAAAAGAAAAGAAAAGAAAAGAAAAGAAAAGAAAAG
>NC_048895.1:54204077-54258982 GCF_011077185.1 Oxyura jamaicensis
AAGAAAAGAAAAGAAAAGAAAAGAAAAGAAAAGAAAAGAAAAGAAAAAAGAGAAAAGAGAAAAGAAAAGAGAAAAGAAAAGAAAAGAAAAAAAGCATTTTATAAGAAACATTTTAAAGGACCATAGTCCACATTTCTGTTACCAGTTATTACAGCTATTATTTTTTGCAAAGATGAAAAAAGGCTGGGTTGCACAGTGAATGCCTGTGGAGCAGCATGGCAAAAAAACATTTTGGGTGCCTTTTCCACTGCCTTGGCGTGAATCAGATCAGTGCTGAGCCCCTCAGCGCCAGCTGAACTCAACACGAGCCATGGACACTCAGCAGCTGTTAATTCAGATGCCACAGGCAGAATTGTGAAAGATAAACAATGTGCAAAGGCATTCAATAATAACAATGGTGAAAATATTTATTTCCATAGTTTCATGTCAGAAAACCTGAGTAGGTCTAAGACTCTCAGAGTCCTAGAGAGACAAGGAGATAGTATGATTATTTTAGTTTCCAGATGAGAAAACTGTGACAATTACATTCTTTAAGATCACACCAGGATCTTACACACAGGCAAGAACAGAAATCAGTAGTCATCACCATAAATGCATTACCAGGCTTCATAGCTTCCTTCCCTCAAAACTGTATCTATCCCAGTGTCGTACTGATCTTTTTATATCAGAAGATAAAAAGGTCAGCTACAGATTCTCCTCTTCCTTTAATGAAACAGACAGAGATTGATTTCAGAAAATTCAACATCTTCAAAGTAGAAAGGACTACCTGAATTTTCCCTCTTCCAGACCAAGAAATTAGTTTCTCAAAGATGTTTCTGCATGCCTAACACCACTGATATCCCCAGAACATCTGTACCAAATACGTCTTTTTTTCTAGCAAGAAAAAAGCCCCTAAATGTGGACTCACACTTCCTCTTCTTATTAATTCAATATGTAATTCTGTAATCACAGCCTACCTTCATCAAAAGCCAGTTGCACAGAAGGGTTTTTTCAGCTATAAGGATACAGTAGGGCCATGGCAATAAAAGAAAAGGGAGGGGAAAGAGTGACTAAGGACAGAAAAGGAAGGAAAAACAGCAGCACTGAGAAATCTGGGTTGATAGTGAAAGGAATCAGGAGAAATCTCAGGAGGTGCTGAGGTTTTTAGGGGGACTTGTCCCCTTCGGTGGCATTTTTCTCTGAAGCAATTCTTTCTCCAGCATTCAACAGACAAAAAAAAAAAAAAAAAAAAAAAAAAAAGGCTACAAGTAGATCCAGGGAAAGGAACAAGAAGGAAAACATTTTTCACAGTGTTTCTCCTCCTTCCTGCCTCTTCCAATTTCCTCCACAACCTTCACTGCCCAAACCTGTCTAACCATTAAATGTTTTTTGCAGGCAATCACTACGTGCTAAATTTACAATGGCATCACTAAGCCATGTAGCTCTAAGACCATTCTTACTACTGCACAGCTTTGACACCAGCCCTTAAATAACAGCAAAAAGCTGCTTTTTCAAAATACTGTGAGCAACAGTACTTTTGGCCAGCTGCTCCAGCAAAATACAGAGAAGCACCTGGGAACATGGCTGCGACAGGAGACCCTTCAGTAGACAAAGCACCTTTGGAGGTGCTTGAAGGTTAGTCTTGAAGGCTTCCTCTCTTACACCAAAGGAGTCTCCCTCCCCATTCCAGTGGGCTTTCAGTCATGCTGCTTCAAGGAGAGGGGAAGAGAAAGTAACTTTACAGGTAGCTTCAATAACACTGTTCTGTGTGATTTTTAATCATAAAAAATACAGAGAAAAATAATGAACTGATTCACATTCACGGAGTTTATCTACACAGTCCTCTTGTTAGAAACAAGGAAAGAAGACATGGCCAGTCTCTAATGTAGTCTAGCTCTAGCTGAGGTCTGCAGAGAAAAGAGGAGCACATCATCATGAAACAAAGTGCTTAACAAATAACTAAAGGAAGTATGGGAAATAAAGAGTGGTGTTTGCAAACGTGAGCCTGAGAGAAGAAGCAACAAAGCTTCACTGATTAGGACACAAAGGGAAGGGAAAGTATAACAACTTTGAAGCACATAAATAAAAATAATAATAATAATAAATATGAGGACTAGGGACCATTTTGCATTCCAGTTTTTTTGGCCAGAAGCAGCCAATTCTCTCCCCGTACAGTTGTCTAATTCATTATTGCTATTACACTGGGAAGGAGCATCCATCACATCTGTGCTGTGAAGGAAAAGGAGGAAAGGTCATGGAGCTAAGTCCTACAAAACATCTTTAAAACTATAATGAGTTTCTTACAAAAAATCTAACCAAAATTGACTTGAAGCTGAGTCCTGTGACCTGGATGGAAAAAGTAGCAGAATGACTGTACGCAGCAGGTAATGATGGGAGGTGATATATTGAGCTGGGTTGCTGTAGGGGCATGGGTTTGGTCTGCTCTTATTAAATATCTCAATTAATGATGTGGAAAAGGAGGTAAATAGCACATTAATGAAATTCACAAATGACAATAAACCAGGAGGCTTGCAAACGTCAACAGAGGATAGCAATAATATAAATGGAAACTAACAAGATTAGATATGTAGACAGGCAATAAAATGAGATTCAACTTGGAAAAATATAGACTAATACACTGAGGAAACATAATCAGAAACCTGGATGTCCATGGGAAAGCAAAACCTGGAAAGCATCTGGGCAGAAAGATATCTAAGGGTGATAATGAACAACAAACTGAATATGAGTTCACAAAGAGATGTATTGTTTTAAAAGACCAACACAATTTTGGCCTGCATTATGCAGGAAGTAATGTCAGAACAGGAAGATGATTGTCTCTGAATTTGGGAAGACCTCTGTTGAATATTGCATCCACTTATAAACACCTCCATAAGACAAAGTTGCCAGCATGCTGGAAAGGACTTCAGAGAGGAGCAACAAAACTGATTAGAGAAGGACAGGGGACTGATTTATTAATCTAGGTGACAAGGACAAAACGACAACTGTCTAGAAATACATGAAAGATGAACAGAGAGAATGGAGGGGAATTTCTTCATTGATAACATGCGCATTGGTACAGCTAAATGTAATGGGATGAAATTAAGGAAAAACAAAATTTGGACAAAGTATCAGGTAGCTTCCCAGAAGCCATGCCATTCCACCTAGAAGACATTTTTCAAATGGAAACATGAGAAGTCCCATCAAATACAATGTTTAAAACTTGAGAGGATAAAGCATCCAAAGGCAAACTGTAGCAAACAATCATGTACTTGCAGGAAGATGAGCTCCCTGACCTATGGGGGTCATTTCCATGCTTAAATTCTCTGATTCTGTGGCTGTGCTGATACACAGCCCCATTACTGGATTTGCTCTGTTACTGGGTTTGCAAACACAGTGGTATTTTTCAAGAAAATCCATATTACATGCAGCAATCTTAGTCCAAAGTTTTATTGTACAGTAAAAGCTAACTGACGGCATGCATTGACTACTTAAAGTATTCAGACACAACCAGACGCATGATACAAAAATACTTCTTTTTTAGCAGATGTGGTTCTTTACTGACATGATTCTTCAGTGTAAGGTTAATTTATCTTAAGGGAAATGTGATTACATTATTTATTTGCTTATTTATGCCTACCACCTTTTCTTTTTTACATTGTTCACACTTTAACATTTTTATTCATTCACATGTAATATACTTGAACTTGCCTAGTTACAGTAAAGGTTTATGCACAGTGAAAAAGGAAGCCTTTAATGCTGTAGTGCATCATAATATGCCAAGACCTTGGTGTTAAAAGTAACAGGGAGAAAAAAAGGTCAAAACTGGTAATGTAAGCTAAGAAACATGCAGATATAGTTTTCCTTTTATAGAAAAATGCGACTTTGCCAATATGGTGCTCTGTGTGTATTGCTGTGTGCATACTTTACTGAGTTTCCCATTTTTATGCCGCCCAGCTAAGCCCCCTTTTATGAATGTCTACCTTAGTCTTTACAAAAACTGTTCCCATATTCTTCCAAAGAGAACAAAGAAGTTAAAGGTTTTTCAAAGTTTTCCTGTCCTTCTCACTTCCCCTGGGGGTGCTTGAAGAGCCGAGGATGGAGGAAAGCTTATTGAGAAGAAAGCTCCTGTTTTTTTACTGTAATAAAAGGTGGCAATCTTAGCATGTATAGATGCTCAAATGATGTATAGACAAAGGATGTTTGCAGTGAGGATTGCCATAGGCAAAACAGCAGATCTAATCAAAAGCTCTACACGCATGGATGTAGCCAGCCTCTGGGAAAGGAAAGCACTTGCAGCACAGAATCTGGAATTGCTCTTCTGTCTCTCCGTGGCTTCCCCACGAGTGCGCAGGAGAAACTAGGAGCCTTGGTATTTTAGATAGAGAAGTGCCCAACCATCACAATAACTCTCTGTCACTGTGTGACAGAAAGCTATTAGTGTTATTTTTGTTTTTTTTTTTCTTTTATTGTTGGTTTTTTTTTTTTTTTTTTTGCATGGAAGCACATGCTGATAGCTACCTCATAGCAATAAAGTCAGTAGAATGAGGTGGTGTTTGTATGGGGAGTGCTGTAGAAATAGTTACATTGTACAAAATAAATTACAGACCAAACAAATATGTAAAAAAAAATATAATTAACCTTTAGAACATTGGCATTTTCAAAACTGTCAGACAAATGAATGTATGTATGTCCTCAGGCTCTCAGAGATTACTAGAAGTCAGGGCACAAACCAATAGAAGCAAAACACTCTCAGCTAAAGGCACTGCGGAGTTCCTCCTTCACCCCACTGCAAGCAGTGTGCTCACCTAGGTGTCCCAAAATAGTCAGAGGTCTTACACAATATGTATGCTACACGATCTGAGAACAATGACTGAGAACAGTGAAGTAAAGCTAAGTGTGCTAAGGTACCGTGGCAGACACACCTCAGAATTTTTTCTGTTAATTTTCGTTAATTTGCCTTGGAAAGGAAGGTGTTTTTATCTAGCTGCACAGGCAATTTACACCGTATTCATTTCTGGAACTGTCAAAGAGCACAGTCTGTAAGTCAACACAGCTCTTTTGTTTGTTTGTTTTGGGGTGAGGGTTTTTTTGTTTGGTTGGTTGGTTGTTTTTTTATGTTTTGTGGTTTATTTGTTTTGGTTTGTTGTTTGTTGCTGTTGTTGTTTGGTATGCCTCCATCTCACGTCCTTGCTGGTCTTGTCTCTTTAGATTGTATATTCCTCAGGTGGCAGGATGTAGTACCACAGCTTACACAGTGCCAAGCACAGCAGGCTCCAGTTTTTATTGGGCCGCGTGAACTGCCATGAAGCAACAAGTAAATAATAATAACAGCTTACCACACATCACTGTTGCAGAACCCCATGGGCCAGAAACTCCAATGGGATAAGCTGGCAGCAGGAAGCCTGCACTGCGTGCCTCCGCCTGACAGGTGACAGTCCTTGACTGGAGACTTCTCCTCTCCTCCCAGTGCCCTCATTCTGAACATGCAACATAAAATGCATCCCTGTGCAGGGAGAGCAAAACCAGCCCACCAGCTCTACCTCGGCTCAACACAGCAGTAACTCCAGCCCCTCCAGCACCGCCTGCCTGGTGCGAGGCAGGCAACAGGATGTTTAATGGCCTACACTGCCGTCCAAGCCAGACACATGAGCTGAAACTCTGTCTCTCCGCATGCAACTTGGATATCTGGCAAGTCTCAGCGAGACACATTTTCCTCTTGGCCTCCTCTCCTTATTTCTAGGCCCGCTGTTCATATTCAAGGGAGCAGAAAAGGGGGGCGGGGGGGAGCCAAACAAAGAGATGCAGCCTGCGGAGGCCCAAGGAAACCGAAGGGAACGGAGGATACGTTCTCAGAAAATGTGAAACCTGAGGAAATGTGCTTGGCTGCAGCATAAAAACAGATTTGGAAGGGGTAACAGGGGCTGACTACCACTCAGTATCACGTCGTCAGAGGGAGGGAAGAGACATCAGGCAGGGGGCTGGGAGGTAGCAACCAGCTGCCCCATATGGTCAGCTCTTGGTAGGCAATTTGATTTTCATTTTCTCCACTGATTGTGCTCATCCCTGTGGTATCTGGATGGAAAAACAATGGTGGAGATAATAGCACAGGATTGCCCGGGGCATTTTTAAGGGCTTGAGAGCCATTCATTCATAGATCAAATCTAGGCCAGAATGGAAGCAGGTAATCTGCTGACTGTTTGTTGGCTTATATGAAATGTTCCAGCGGTCTTTCACAAGTATCCGCATAAAAATTGAATAATTCACAACTTTCTTAGCATTCTCAGCAGATAGCTCAGCCTCCGCAGCGTCTTAGGACTCCACAGCCTCTTAGTACTAATGACTTAGCTCTACAAATAAATTTAAGCATGCAAGTCTATGCAGGTTCCAGGTGTAATTGTGGTCTATCCCAAAAATGGTTTGAGGCAGTGAAGAGTAAGGTAAGGTGTGGGAAAGATCCCGTGATTGTACCTGTTCTGAGAATAAAAGGAGTCCTTCATGCTTTTTGGCTATTAATCTGGTACTTTCCATGAGCACAGACCTAGAAGAGTTAATTTAGATACTTGACCTTCCATTGTCTTCCATGTGTTTGCAGGATAATAAGTGACAATGGCAGCTCACTATATCCCATATTCTATTGCAGTTTGTCTTGCAGAGACAAGAGAATTTATTATTGTTGTCATCATCATTTTAAAATAAATGAATTACAACTAATACTAGAAAAAAGCCTTATGCTATTATGAAATAGTCATCCTCAACTTGTCACGTTATCTAATACTGCCTTTCCAATAGTTTTATCTAAGCACCATCAGAATAAAGATTAACTAAAATAGGACTGTACACGTAAATAAAAATCCAAACAACAAAAAACAACAACAAAAAATAGCCACTAAAGCAGAGTTGGTCAACCTTTTCGGTGTCTCCTGCCAGATGCAAAAGAAAGGACATTATAAAATTTCATTGGCAACACCAAAGTATCTGTCAATGCCAAATCTAGCTGAGTACCTACAGTTTAGCATCATTCTCTAGAGCAAAAGTCATCTTACAGTGACCAGACCACAGCGGGGTAAATAAATTATGAGAAGTATTTGCCCTTCGGAACACCCAAAGATGTGCCCCCAAATATTTCTATTTAAATAAACACGGGGTAAAATCTACAAAGATAAAAAAGTGCTTCCCATTTCTTATTCATGATGGAAATCTTCATTGCTTCTGCAATTCACCTAGGGATGTTTGAATACCTGGTGAGACAACACAGCCTACAAGTACCAGGAGATAGTCAGGAGACTTCTGTGGCCTTAAAAAACTCTTCTGTGCTTTATTTTTCTGCCCACTCTGTCTCCCCTTTCTACAGCTGGGTGTTAGCCATGGTTCCTGCCCTGACGCAGGACTGGTAGGGACTGATGTAAAACAGCTAACAGCAACAATTCTGAGTTGACGCTGGAGAAGGCTTCCCCAGCAGCTAGGGAGAGCCATGCAGGAAGGCGACAATAGAAGAAGCGGTAACCAAAGATGAACCTTGAAGCGTTTCCCATCCGGATAAAAGCGTGAGCACGGCGCACTGACAATGCCCCCTTGCTATGGTGGCGGGCAGCATCCACTCCTCCTGCCAGCAATTCTCCCCCCGGCGTGTGCGTGTGCATGAGCACAAGCCTGGAAGAAAGGCCAGCTCTTGTTGTTAATGCGCAGGGCAGGCGATTCAAGTCTTTGTGTAGGAAGTTGACTCACCTCCTTCAGAACAACAACAACAAAAAAATGTTCTTCAGCACAATTGTAACTCCTTCTTTTTTTCACACGGAGTCAAGCAATGTATACGGAACCCTCCAGCTCGGTATTTCCTAAAGAGTGAAAACGTGCTTGGAAAGTTTCGCCACAAAAACCTGTGACTGCAACGAAAGAGAGGGTTTGGCCTTGTGCGTCGGGAACCGCGAATCCCTGCGGCTCGGCAGCGGGGAGGAAACGGGGAAGCGGGGGGGGGGAGAAAATGCACATTGGCCTGTTCGGGGCTGGTTTAATGGTGCCCCAGCAAGCAGTGCAGGCAGTGCAGGCAGTGCAGGCAGTAACCCTTCGCAGCACGCTGCTTTAAATGTGCGCGCTGCCGCTCGAAGCGTTGCACAAACTGCTGGCGGGCTGCCTCCAGCACGCACCGGGGGCGGCTGGGAAAGCTGCTTTTCTGCTCCTCGGACCGTTTACTTACGTTTAAGCAAGCCGTGGACGTGGGAAAAATAAAAATAAAAAGATAAAAAGAACCGACCCACACACAGAGCATTTTTAATCAACACCTTTTAATCAACATTTCCTGCCCGGACCCTGCGACCCTCCATGGATTGCCATTAAAGCGCTTTTCGCTTGCCATTAAAGCGCTTTTCTCCCATCTCCGCCGACGGGATCTGGGGGCCGGCAGGCCAGGCCGCCCCCCGCCGCAGCTCGGAGGGCTGGGTGCGCTCCTGGCAGCGCAGCAGGACCCCGAGCGGGATCCTCAGCGCTACGCCCCCCTTCGCATCGCAAGCAGCGCGGGGGAGAGGAACCCTTATTATTTTTATTTTTTGCCAACGTTCTCGCTTTGGACCCCCCGGGGGGGGGGGGGGGGGGGCGTGAGGAGAGGGGGGCGGGGCAGCGACCGTTGGGCCCCCGCCCGCGCGCGGCCTGCGGCGGGGAGGGAGCGGGAGCGCGCGGGGCTCCGCCGGCCGAGCGGGGCGGCGCGGCTGCGCGCAAAACCCGGCCTGGAGCCGGCCTGGAGCACACGGAGCGGGGCGGCCGGCGGCGGGGGGGGGGCGGCCGGCTCGGGGAAGGGGGTCTCGGTGCGAGGTGACCGGGAGGGGGTGTCCAAAGGGCTGCCCGGGGGTCTCGGTGCGACGTGAGGGGGCTGGGAGGGGGTGCTGCCCTTCCCCGAGCCCTCCTCTGCAACCCCGCTGTGCCCTTAACGAATTAATTGCCATCTGTTAATTAGCAAGCACACAGCTCGCTTGGGGTTTGTCTGCCATGGGGCCATTTGGAGCAAGGTGCTGCCCGAGTGAGGTCGGCGTGCAGCCCTCACCTCTCCCACAGGTGGGCTCTCCGTTGTGGGGCCTGGGGCTCCTTCGTGCTGATGATGTTGTCTGGTAGAAATTCCACGACTCAACCAAGAGTTTGGCTTGCGTCTGAGGAAAAAAGTCTGTTCCTGGGCCTCTGAGTCGCAGCAAAAACTTGAAATGTGTGCTGTGGCGGCTCCAGAACCGAAGGGAAAGAACAAAAAAAGCCATAAACGTATTACTACAACCATCAGTGGTACTGTTTTATTTTAGCCCTCCCGATACTTGTGTCCCTGATTCTTCATAACCTGGCACTAGTTAATAGGAGGCAGGGATAAACAGCCTTGTGCAGTGCATGCAAGGCCTTGTTCGTCTCCATGGATGTCTCCGGTATATTTTAAGGTGAGACAAATAAGCACTGTTACTTTTTACTTATAACTGTGACGCGTTCAGAGTCACAGTGCTTTTCACTACAAAATCAAGGTGTGTTTCTATTCTTCCATTGCGCTGAGGGAGTGTGGTCCTGTAGCTGGGTATAGGATCCGGTCCAAGTGGCTGCATTTCTTTAAAAACAAGTCTATGGTTTCTACAGGTTGGTATCTCAGCAGAAGGCTGAGAGAAGGCTGTTGCTGTACTAGGAGAGATGCCATTTTCTCTAGCTGTTCGTAGCTTGCAGTAGCTTTTCACAGTTTGCTGTGGGAGAGAGCTTCAGGAGTGTTTCAGCCCCGCAGACGTTTCTCTGCAGCAGCCACAAGTGGAAGAGATGTTTGTTTACACAGGTTACCCTTGTCATATCTTAGCTGTCCACCATCAGCAGATGGCCTGCTACACTTTTCCACACTTGCAAAGCAAATTTTCCCGTACTGTTTTGTACCACGAGAACATTAGCCTGTCCCTTAATGGCTCTGGCTCCTCACCTTGCCACAGCACAGCAAACAAACCCCGACCACACGCACTCATAGGTGTGCTCTTCACCTTTGGAAGATGGGTGGCCATGCGGTTTGTGAGGAGGGACCATCCTCCGTCAAGGGCCTGCACTGCTACTGTCACAATTCGGGGCACCCTTCTACCGACTGCCTGAGACTCTCTGCATTTAGGTTCCCGTTCCCCAACTCCCTTGTGCCCCCTTGCTTGGCTGGTTGCAGCATCCACGTCTTCACAGGCTCCAAGCGTTATGGCAGCACCAGAGGAAAGGGTAGCTTCACTCCATCGCTGCCATAGCAACACTTTCCAAAGATGCAGCCTACAGTCCTTGTGAGTCTTCCAGTTTTCCATGGCAGCCCTGCTTCTCAGAAGCTACGTCTAGCCCAGCAATAAGCAGTTTGCAAAATACGTAAGTTGCTCTTCAGTAAAATATGCCCTTACCGCGTGCAAAAACAGCCGCGCTTTAAACAAGCAGAGGGCTACGTCTAAGCGCTGGGAAGTTAATTTAAGAGCTGAACAAAAGGAAGAGGTGGAGAGGGTTCACTTAGCTTCTACTTAAGAAAGGGCTTGTCCTTAATCAGCCAAAATACTTATAAAGCAAAAATCTCCGTTGTTCTCACGTACTGTTAAAGCAGCACAGAAAAAATACTCATTGGTCTTTCTGCTGCCTGTTTCCTGAAGATACGTGATTCCTCTGAGGCCCCATACTTGGACACCTGTGGACCTAGGGAGTTTAAAAGCAAACATTTTGGTTGGCTGTCCTGCGGTACCAAGGCAAACTACCAAATTCAGGGAGCTCTTGAATTTTGAAAATGTTCAGGTATGACTTGAAGTTGTCTTTTATGCTTTAATAAGGTTTATTACATCATACATTCATAAGAGAAATGTCAAGAGTTTGAAATAACGCACACAGAAGTTTGGGACTAACACATCATGAGCCAAAAGTGATTTTCTAGAAGAGATGGAGAAGGAAAACAAACTTCTTACAGAGCCATATAGCCTATACTGTCAATTAAAAGAACAGCGCTTATTGCCTGAAGTAGCACTGGATTTGGGTATTGATATCTGCAGTCAGTCTCTAGCCTCAGATAGTATTGGATTCAGCGGTAATGTTTGTTTCACAATGCCTGTGTAGATATTCAGTTCCCAAATTAGAGATCTTGACCCGTATTTCTATTTTGAGTTTCTTTTGATGTGGGCGATGGGCAGACAGTAGATGGTTTCTCTTTTCTCTAATGCACATCACAGCTGGCTCACGCAGCAGCACCACGCCACAGTTTTGTTCCACAGGTACTACTGGGGTTTATCTGTATATTAACCAAAAATGTTTCCTCTGAACTATTTCATAATGGAAACAGTTCTGTCACAGTTCAGTCGGTAACAAGTTATTTGACAGAGAGCCTAAATTTTGAGCTAAATGTAGGAGGAACCCTTTCAACTTGGATCCCATTTGTTTACAGCCCTTCCATGTGGGAGATTTTTTTCTCTCACTCAGACCTGCTAGATCGCCTATTTGCTCAAGAGCAGGAGATGTCATTCCAGCTGGAGAATCTAGTGCTGTTGCTGTCGAATTAACTGGGAAGACAATTGTTCTGTGTGCTCATGCCAACTGTATGTGGGGTATCTAATTATACTGGGTGCTATTTTAAATGGCAAAGGAGCTTAGGGTGTTTTTTTTACTGTGTCCAGATTCAACTTGTTTGTCAGCACGATCCATTTTATTATCCTCATCAGGTCTTTTTTTTCCCCGAGGAGAAAAAAAAAAAACAAACCTCCTTTTATTTTATAAAAGTCTGAATTCCTTCTACTTAGTAGGTCTTCTGTTTAGCTAAGACCATGAAATGTGTCCTTTCCACTCTACATTTATTTGAGGAAGAGTGTATCTACAATACCAGTACATTTTTCAGTAGCACCTTTTAGTCTAAGATGATAAGGATCCACCCTTAAGTCCTGGACTGACAGACATTCTCCTGAGGGAGAGATTACCCTTTCAAGATACCCTCAAGAGCTGTATCCAACCACAGCATACCGCGATGTTACATTTTTTGTACAATGCAGCTTTCCCAATATTTGAATACAAGCCATAATTCAGCGGGCGTATAAATAACTTCCATTCAGAAGGATGGATGCTGAGGTAGCAGGCCGAATTGTAAACCCTGTCCATGCTTGCGTTTTTACTTTACCAACCACACAGCCTAATATGATGCTCCTTATTTAAATTTTCCATGCAGATGTTGTGACGGGTTAATTGACAAGGAAGTGGATTTGATCATATGTATAACACCATAGCATCCCTTGATTCTTGGGATATTGTGGATGTGGATGTAATGATCATGGGCTCATGATTTTCTGCAGTAAGAGATGAATAATTCTGTGGGTCAAAATGCAAGTTTAAGCTCTGAGGGGTGAACATCAACTTACGTGCCAGCTTATATTGATATAATAATTCTTTATAAAGCCAGAGCATGATTGGCTGTAGAAGAGCTGACCTTGTACCTGATTTGTTTTTTGGAAAGCCTAGTTTTATGCTGAGTTAACAGCATGCTGTTAGGAATCAGTACCAATGTAAACACAGAGGATGATGGCTTTATGTTGGCCACTGCCATGCAATATTTCACAGTTGTTGAAATCATTTCATTTCCAACCAGGTTGCTTTAGCTCGGTCAGACTATCAGCAAAGACTGAGAGAAGTGCAGCACTGGAAATGAGATGAAACTCCCAACTCTCCAGATATGTCAGTGATGGCACCAGAGCTGTTTAACAGCACTTCCTAATTCCAGTTTATGTAATATAGTCATTTGCTGTTTCACTTTTTTCTCTGAAGTTCATAGCTGCATTGCTAAGCTTTTATATGAACTTGTGCCACACTGAGTCTGAGGGAGCAAGGAGAGGAGGGAGATGAACTAAGGAAACGAGTAAAACAGGACACAGGGAAAGACTATAATGAGAGGAGAATTAGGAAGGAGAAACAGGGGACATCAGGAGCAAAAGATTAAGAAAAAAAGGTGAACAGCATATCATAGGAGAGGCAAGAACAAAAACAAAGCAGATGTAACAAGTATAAAATGGAATAGGAGAAATTAATACACGAGATGGAAAAAATAAGAAACTACTTTCATTTCTTGCAGGAATATTTTAGGCTTATCTGTAGCAATCATACTTGCTGCAATTCCCTGTGTTTGGCTCATACCTCAGAAATACACCTCTACATAATGAGTTTCCCCCTTTCATTTTGGCACCTAGCTTGCTCTTGTATAGGACTAGGCCTCCAGAGGTCACTGAGGAGAATTGGTTTCTAATAATGCTCCTCCATACCAGAGTTCAAAAGCTCTCCCACAGTGTAGTACACAATGAAAATTGACACCATCAAATGGCTTTAGCTTCCCTCTTTACTTTTTTTTTTCTTTTTTCTTTTTTTTTTAATGCTACGCACTTTTTTGGCATCTGCATATCTGACTTTTTTCTGCTCAATATTGAGCTGATGGGGTGAAAAAGTAAGCTCTAACCCAAATATATGACATAGGTTTCTATAAGGTGTATTTTTCTAATTGTGTGAGAATAAGCAGATGTGAGAGCTTCCTCTATTATGAACATTTATATGAGCTGTGTGGTCAGAGGTGCTTAGCAGTGAATTTGGCTCAGGGCAAGGGAACAACAGCGGTAATGTGAGGGGTGATTTACTCCTGTTAACACTTTTCAGAATTGGCAATAAAATCAGTTCAGTGCTCTTAAGATGGGAAGGGCTGCATTTTAAGCAAAATATAGAAGATATGTTATCAACCTGAAATGCAGGCAAGTGAAAAACTGTTGGTTATTAACACTTTTAAAAATCCATATTATATTTCCAACAAGTGAATGATAATGAAAGGGCTGCTCCCCTTTCCTAGAAATGATTAAGTTTCATTGCCCTTCTGGTTTGGCTGCTTTTTGGCAATTGCTTATGTAAAACAGAACACCTCCTAAACCGTCATTTACTAAACAGAGTCTTCGGCTTCTAATCTCACGCTACACGAGGAGGTAAATTGTATTCTGTGAAAGGAGCTTTAAATGTGAACATAATGGAAGGGGGATATACACCAAGACAAAGACACACCTCCAGAAACAACAAAGACAGTAAGTTGGAACTGCTTTAGATCTGAATTTTCATAGGTGAAGAGAATTCAAACATGAAAAAAAAAAAAAAAAAAAAAAAAAAAAAAAAACTTTTGTTAGCCCCCCAGGTATATATTTTCACAATTTGAATTTTGCTGTTCTCTCTTAATGCAGCCATGTGACAGAGTTTGTTGAATGGAGGAGGACAGTTCCGCCCTGAAATGATGAAATGCTTTTCTGAGAGATCAGCTTGCAAAGGTGACAATTTGGGGGCACAGCAGGGACACCAACTGCTCAGCTCTGAGTGCTCTTAAACGGGAGGGAATTCTCCTAGCTGTGAGCCGGCAGTGATGAAGTCATGACCACATCCAGCTGTGCTATCAATAAGATGGGTTGCTCAGCTGCATGACTAGAACTCCGACATGCGAGCAGATAGGGTGCATGGCACAGGCATTAAGGAGCATCCAGTCTTCCAGGCACACCGGTAAATCTGTGCTTCTGTGAGGATCTCATCTTCAGTCTGCAGGCTGACTCCATGCAAAAAGTATGTTGTATTAGATGGTGACAGCCATCCGCCGGTGTGTCACAAAGTACACGAATGCCAAGGTGTCTCTGTACTGCGTGCTGTGTGTGGACAGAAGCAGCCCTCTGTGATAGCCATCAGCTTAGAGGAGGAACAAGCTCAGTCCCAGGAAATACAGAAAAAAAGTGTAAGTGCAATTCTTGCTCCTGTAGGCACAGATACATCTCGTCGGTCATACCAAAGCTGCTGAGAATAGCTACAGGCAAAGTATTGCAATATAGGAATGACTCCAAGGAGTTACCGCAGTGAAGTTTGACCCATGCTGATGCATTAGTTAGAAATGCAGGGCCAAATGACAGAAAATCCACAAACAGCAGAATATGAGGCTGGACATAATGTTAAACAGACAGTCAGTGTTACTTGAAATACGGTGAATTCTCCATTACCTGTATGTGGATGTGGGACTGGGACAGTGCTCACCAACAATAAGTGGAGGTGGAGATAAAATGAGGAGACAAATGGGGCAGTTTGCTTTGGGTCCTGTGCTTTGGGGTTGGCAAAGACCTCATCTCATTCCAGCCTGATACACACAGGGTCATCACCACAGCTGCACACCAAGCATGTGGAATCGCTGCATGTTTCTTAGCTGTAAGATGCACAGAACTCTGCCTGATAATTGAGGGCAGAGTGCTCTGGAGAACTTGCAGTAGCATCCCTCTGTTCACAAGCCGTAAAGGTTGTACCACATACTCCGAGGCTGCCTGCCTGGCATTGCCCAGCAGCTGTGTAGAAGGTTGTAGCAATGCATGTCACGGCAGAGAACCACCTCCTTCAGGAAGGAGTTTCTTTTCTGAAATTAGCTCTTGGGACGTGCCAGAAATGTGCTCAGCATAGTCAGGAGGACTGGGCAGGAGCAAAGGGAAAATCAGTAACTTTTCTCAGAAATTATTGAGGTAATTTTCTTTTCTCTCTGGAACCAGACATAGAAGTCCCTGGCAGACAGCAAAACCTGAGAAAGCTTTGTAGTGAACGACTACTCGTATTTTTTCCTGAAAACAAAAGAGATGAAAAAAAGGAATCAGTAAAAGATGCTTCTTCTGAGGAACTCTGTGCAAACATGCTTAACCACTAGATGTTCAAGATGTACCCAGCACACTTGTCAAGGACACTGCTGAGGGAGGGACAGCAGGCTATGTAGACTGTGGAGGAAGTCAGAGGGAGGAACTGGGGCCTTATCATGGCTGATTTGCAAATGTCCAAGGGAGCCTTTCTTGTACTCTGGGGGCTTGGACCCCAGATAGTTAGTGAATAAATGTGGTATTTTTTGCAGTGCCATGTCACACAGCATATATCCTTCCTAGAGAGCTGTGCCTGGTCCCTGCATTGTTTTCCTCGTTCATCATACACCAGGCGTACATTAGTGACAGCACCGTAGGAAATTGTATTCTTCATGCTAAACTGCATATATCTACCTGTTGGAAGCCCACATGTTGTCCCAATGAGGGCCAAGGCTTAACTGCCTCTTAGTAGTCTGGTGCAGAAGCAGATATTACACAACTACCCTCTGTGTTCAAATGAGCCAATACCTCAGATAGTAGCTGTTGCAAACCGGGATGGCAGCTGTCTGCGAACATAATCACCACTGAAGACACACTGCCAGGGCTTCTGTGTCCTGGTTGCACAGCTAGGGGCAGAGCACTCAAATATTTCTAAAGCTAGATATGCAAATGCCTCTGGAATGAAGCCTTTTACAGTTCTGCTCTCATTAACCTGATTTGCATATGTAAATGACCCCTTGCCACATGATAATGAGGTCTGCTCATGCAGAGATGTTCAGCATATAAGGAGAGGGTTTTCAGTGACAATCACAGCGTTTTGGCCAAAGCAGCTGGTACAGGGACAGGACCGAGAAAAAGGTAGAGGCAGGATCCGAGGATAACAGGGCAGAGAGGCAGAAAGAAGCAGAAGAAAATCAAATGTCGCAGACAACCCCCCCCAAATGCCATCTTCAGTTCTAGTGCCCCATCCCTTACTGGAGCAATTTCACAGAGGTGCCTGTGCAATGGGAGCTGCTGGAGGACGTTGACCATGTGAAGTGACCTGTGGCATGGAGCTACCCAGAAGATAACTTGTCCTAGAACAGCAAATGCACAATCTAGCATTCACTGGCTGGTTTAAAGCAGCCACTTCCAGCTCCTCCTGTGAGCACCACCACCACGGGCCATTTCTGCTTTGAGAGCAGCCTCCACTCTGACCACTTCTCTGTGAATATCTCCCTGCCACTAGCACACTCATCCAAGGGTGACACTTCTCACTATCATATACTGCTCTGCTTCTCACCCTAACTATGCTTCACTTAACACATTTGGTAGCAAGACAAATCTCCTGCTAGGTTACCCTTCTTGGATACTATGCCACTTGTAGAGAAGTGACTGTTCATCTTCTGAGACAACTTGCCATATTTTAATCTAGATTCCTGGGTCTGCTACAGGACGCAGCTGATGGCAGTGTGCTGACCTGGAGCTCTTCAAAACCTGCCTGACCAAGCACCATCCTCACCTAGCTCAGAAAAGGACTGATCAGTTCCGCTCGGACTCATCCAGTCCTCTCAGGTAGGAATATGGCCATTATTTCAAAGGGGAAATGGCTTTGGAGGACAGATCTCAAAGCCAGCTGGGAGCCATTGTGGCTGACAGTCAATACCTGCTATTGCCAACAACAAAAATTATGGGCTAACTCAGGATTTGCCTGCGTAAGAGCTTTCGTGTCTTGTCAGTTGACTGCCAGCTCTAGATAGTTGCACTTGGGAAGGTGAGTGTGGTTGGTTCCTTTTTGTCACTGGAAAAAAAAATAGAAAAATGGTAGCCAGGATTAAATAATCATGGACCTGTTCGCAGCTGGGAAGAAACCAAACTGAGGGTGTTTTTTTTGAAAAAAAATCGTATGGATGCACATCACAGTCAAGAAACAAGAAGCTCTCTGTGTTCCAATCTTGGTAAACAAGCCAGTTAGCTGCATTAAGTTAAATAACAGTGAAGGCAAGGCAACTTGGATATTAAATTAATTTAGGAAGCTGAATTCAAGACTATAGAGGAAATAAGTTCATTTCATGACTACTTTTGATTCACTCCCACTACTGCCAAAGGGAAGATAATGCATATGGGAGACAGAGAAACCTGACACACTTGTATTTCATTACCTGTCCACTGCTGACAAACATATGCAGTGTGACTACAAGTAATGGTTAACTTCAAAGCACTAAAAACTGATTGTCGAACATGCCCCATCCTTTCTGCACATCAGTAGGCAGTTTCTGGAGCAGCCACTGGCCCAAGCCCAACTCATCTGTGCTCCACCAGTCAGTGTGGTAATTACACAGAGAACCGGTGGTGTAATCCCTCCCCGTCGTGTCCACCAGCTTAAACATGAGATTGGATCTCACTGTATCCACACAGTATTGCATTTCCCAGGCAGTAATACCATGTAGAGTCATGCTTGTCCCTTCCCAAAAAGCCTCCAGGTCTCGTCCCCAATTTTCTAAGGTTACATCCCAAAGCCCTCTTAACGCTGAGAGCACAGCTTTTAACAAAAGCATCGGTCTTGCATATCTATGCTAATATTAATTTGTTTGGTGGTTGTAGGGAAAGAGTAATGTTCAAAATGACCTACAAATGAGTAGTGTCTGAACAGCATAGTCTGGACCTGGTGGCTTATTCATATAAATAAATCAGAAGGATCTGGCAGAGCACACAGGGTCCTTTGAGTGTTTCCATATAGCCTGTCTGAGCAGCAAGCCCTTAACCACACACTCAGACAACCTCTGGGAGCACTCAGTCAATCTGGGCAACTAACAACCTGTCCTAAAACTGAGCCTTCAAGCATTTGCCATTCAAAAAAGGTTGCCAGCCAACTAAGCCAAAAGCTCATGGAAATTCTTGCACGTATGAGGTGCCATCTTTAAAACACCTTTTGTTTATTTTCAGTTGTTTAATAGACAGGCTTTTTTCTTCCTTGCTTGTAGGGACTTTAATCAGACAAGTTTTATGGGGCTATTCTGAGAAATGGCATTTAATTAATTCCAGACCTTTCTTTTCCTTTCTCCTGTCCGGCTTTGTTCATCTACATACCTGTCTGTAACAACTGAGGTAAAAATCCTATGAGACTTCTGAGGAGCTTGGTTCATCTTTCATTAGATCACAGCAGAACTGAACCATATTCTCTCACTGCTAAACATTTTTTGAACTAGGCTTTTCCCCATCTCACTGGGGTATGCATGTGAGCTGGAAAGCTTCGCTAGGCATTAAGATTTCATGAGGGCCTAATTCTGTTCTCTCTTACACTGCCCTGAATCTTCAGCACACAGTGCTCCTGCTTCATCATCACATAACCGAGCACAACCAGGCCCCGCTGAATGAACCATCCAAAAACTGGCGCTCTAGCCATGCATTTTGTGATTTTTATCTTGAACAGACAAAAGTTTAGTGTCATGACTTCATTCCTATTAGATAAGTGTTTCGGAGACAGGAAAGACATTTTGGCTTAAACTAAAAACTTTTCTTCCAAATGTGCTCTTTTCTCTGTTTCAGAAAAAAAAATGAATAAAGCATTTTGAGGGATCTTATTTTGTATTAAATAGTCAATGTCTCTTCATTATTTTGGCAGGGCTAGGTTGCATATGGTGCTTCTGTATGAACTCATGCAAGAAGGCACCGAATCCTTCCCTTCTTCGTCTGTCCTATGTCAGGATACACTTGCAGACTTTGTGGTTTGATGCGAGGTGCCAGGTCAGAACAGGACCTGGGCATCTTGTAGACCTGGGATCAGGAAGGACTTCCGTTCAACGTATTACTAGAAGAGCAAACAAGACAAACAAAATTATGTCAGCGAATCTGTTCCCTGCCCCCACAAAGAGCTGTAGGCACCTCACTTTCTCCTACTCCTGTCTGTAGCACACAACAATTTAGTCACCAGAAAAATAAGCGCTGTGGTTTTAAGTAAAATAGCTGATGAGAAACTGAGTAGATGGAGGAGTTCTTAATTAAGTAATTAGACAAATAAGGGGAGAGGATTGCATGGTACAAAATGATGAACAGAACAGAAAATGTAGGTCAGGAATTTCTGTTCTCCCTATATCATGACGCAAGAACAAAATGACATGCAATGAAGTTCAGAGGTGAGAAATTCAAAGCTCATGAGGAAATAGTCAGGTAACTGGTAATTAGCTAGTGGAAGTCTTTCTCTCCTGGACGTCCCCGATGCCAAGAGTTTATCAAGTTTAGCATTGAGACTAAACTATCCAGAATTATCATAGTTAGAGGTAATAACAGCTTGACAAAGAATTAATCCTTGCTTCTGGTTTTAATCCAGTCTTGACTATGAAAGCGAACTCCTTTAGCTTTGACACCTTCCTCAGAGCTATCTGGTAACAGCCTTTGTCTGAGACAGGTCATTGGAGCAGGGACATCTGATCCAGTGTGGTGATTCTTGTACTTACATCCATAGAAAAGTTCCCTTTATATTCATTTAGGGGTGCAGGACAGTGTTCCATCCCAGAGACATTCACAGGACGGGCTTGCTCTAAGGGCTACAGCCCCCTCTAAGTGAACACAGCAATGAATACAGTTTCTCAGCAGCCACAGGAGATATCCAGCTGGAGGACAATTCCCCCCCTGCAGCAAACGCCAGCCTTCTCAGCCAGATTTTCAGAGGCATCCATATTACCTGTCTTGGAAAATGGGCCATCTGTCTGCTGATCTCTAAGCCCCTGGGATCCTTCTCATGTCACCAGGAGCCCAAAGATCTGAGGTCTCATTACTGCTGCTGTTCCATCAGAGCAGATTTGCTGCAAATGCACATTTTTTCTGCACCTTACATATTATTCCAGACATTCAAAGCCAACGCTCACAAGCTGACCCAAGTGTATTATGGTGCATTTAAATCTGATGTAAATCATAAATTTGCTGAGGACAAGCTGCTTTATATTTTCAATAAACTTTTGGTTCATGTTCTTTAAGTGTGCTTTAGAGCTTTACACACCTTCATCAAAACCAGATGATTTGATTCTTTTCCATATTCATAGCGTACCGTTGCCTTGCCTGCATGTTTACAGCAGCTACTAAAACAGATGAAAGTCACCATGGCCTTCAGAAGGATCAAGGTATCACATCCACCAGCAAAACACATTAATTTTCAGCCCTTTCCAGCAAGAGATGCAAGAATAAAATTGTCAGGAATCAAAACTATCGGATACAGTTGTATTGCTCGGAGCATGAGGACGGCGGACTCTTACAGCTTGGTGGCATTTGTTGTGACAAGGGTGATGACACAGACTGACTTTGTGTCATGTTGGAAGGAGAGCTACCTGTTGAAACTGACAGCATGAATAGCAGCAGTTCAAACGGCACTTAAATCCAGAGATTATTTCTGTGTTCCTAAATAAATACACTTTCGTTTCTCCTGGAAAAAACCTTCCAGGCTGTGCAGCTCTGGGATTTACTCACGTGCATCCTACCTGACATGGGATGCTGAAATGCAGTTACACAGCAAAGGAGTCCTCATTCTGCATTAATGCGAAAAGACACATCTCAACCAAAACCAATAGAGTCTGCTTAAGGCAAACCAGGTTTGGATTTTACTTGAAGATTTTGAAAACATCAGTATCTATCAAGGAAGCTATAGATCTGGGATTCTCTGTTGTAAGCACACAGTGGTGTTATGCACTGAAAACATAAACTCCCAAGTGATAGAGATTACAGTCAGGAACCTACCAGTGCTTTTAAGCCTCTTCCAGCAAGAAATAAAAGAAGGCAATTGTCAAGAATCCAAGCTACTGGATAGAATTACATCACCTGGAGCATGGAGATGTGAAACAATGATGATCTCATTACCTACTGGTATCCATTTGGAGTTACTCACAGTAATACCTCACCATGACAACTTACTTTGTCGGCAGAGATGAAAGTTCGGAGAAATTTTAATTTGAATATTAATTATTTCTTAAATGAATTCACTCAGGAAAAGGGCTCTTACTCATACTGCGTGGCACCCTTTGTAGTGCTTGTTGCCCTGGTGAAAGCTGAGACGTTTAGGCTCTGTCTGTACTGAGAGGAGAGTGCTTCACATGACACACCTCAAAGTCCCGTCTCTTCTAACGTCAAGACCAGAGACCTAGCTGCAGTACACCACCTCTCTCTGCTATTCCATGCATTCATGCGTGTCTTCCCTGAAAACACAGCCATCAAAGTGACAGGAAGAGGAAGCGCCTGGTTCTTATCCTGATATGGAGTCAAGATACAGTTGTAGTGTGCACCTGGCTCTGCCAAGAAGTCCACTGCTTTTGGTTAAGCTAGCAATGTAATCCTGGCAGTGTTTCTGCTGCTAAAAGCCATAGCGCTATCTCCCAGTTCCTCACCGCCCTTTCTGCACAGGATTGCATCTTTCCTGCACTAGCACTGCCAGTCATCTGACTACTAAGTTGGTTCAGGCCACTACATTACAATTTTTTTCCTTTACATTTTTTTACATTTTTTTCTTCTTCTCTGCCACTTGTGTGAGCTGAATGACCTGCTGAGAGGATAGATGGGTGCAGCAGGGGCCACAGAGAGAGGACAGAGCTGGAGGAGGAAGGAGGGAAGGAGCAGGATTTTCCCCCTTGGCAGCTGCAAGCTGTAGATCAGCTCGGCTACAATATGAAATCCCGCCCTACTGCAGCCTATCCTAAGGGCATGCCCAGTAGATGTGCTTTCTAGTTTCACTTACAACTACACACCTCTCAGACTTTTCACCTTGTGTACTTTTATAGAATGTTGTAACACAGCCACTTCATTTAAGTCTAAAGGTGTTTCCCCTTCCTGAGCCTGGTGAAGGCTTTGGAAAAACTTGTTCACAGAAGGAGAGGAGGAAATTTAAAAGAGAAAAAAAAAAAGAGAGAGAGAGAGAGATGACATTGGCCCATAAAGAAGCAAATTACAGATGCTCTCCTTTTCCAGCATTTTGGAAAAATAAGGTTTATTTTTAAAAATAAGGTTTAAAACGGCCCCCAAGCATATATTAACCTAAGTAATCAACACTTCCACGGTAGGTCACTAGAGGTCTTGCTGACCTTGGCAGTGTTACAGGAGGGGGAGGACGCATTTTCACACACCTCACTGTTCCTCAGCAGTTTCTCTAGTGTGAAGGAAACCAAGCAGGTTTTTCATTAACAGAAGACAAACATGTCTTTCCAACCCTTTTCCTTTTTTTTTTTTTTTTTTTTTTTTAATGATAAAGGTAATTTCTCATTTTTATAATGCCTTCCATCCCAAAGGTACTCAAATAACTTTACAAGATATTTACAGGAATCTTGTCACCCACCAGTGAAGCACAGCTTCGGCTGAGTGTAGCACCGTCTCCTTCAGCTTTACAGTGGTATTACATTAAAATTTAGGACAGAAAGAAAGAATCTTGTAGCCAGTTGAAACTGCTGTGAGGATCTGCAATAGTTGGGTCCTATGAACTGATCTACCCTGTAAATCTGATAGGACACTGTAGAAAACGCTCCAAGCTGACACTGGAGATTGAAAATTGTAGGGAACACGCTACATTTGGGAAAATAGGACAGAGGGCAGCCACCATTAGGGGGAGTTCTGTTACATATTCCCAGGGTTTGGTTTCTTTCCCCAGTTATCACCAGTCTGGGTGATAAACTTTTGCATTTCCAGGTCGACCACTTCAAGATTCAGAGCTCCAGTTCTCTTGTGTTTGTGGAATGAAATCCCTGATTTTAAGGAATCAAAACTCCTTAGGCAGCTTAAGAAATAGTAAGGACATAGTAAAATGGCTTAATATCATCATTTTGCATGGGTAACTCATTGTAGTCTCAGATACATGCTATTGCAAGCAGGCTCTTACTGATCATGCAATTAATCCCTAGAAGGTGAATGTGAGTTTCTAATTGAATAACACTTGGTTGGAAAAATTTACTCATGGTTCCTTTGGTGCCATATCTTGCCATTACGCAACTTACTCAAAAGGTATCTGCAGAAGTCAGATACAATGATGGAAATCTTAGTATGGAATGATGAAAACGATGGGTTTTCTCTACCTGTGTTACCTAAAATAAGTGGCAGTTCAACTACGGTACCTGATCCATAGTATGTACCTTTTTTCTTTTTTTCTTTTTTTTTCCTTGTCTTTGATGTTTTTGGTATATAATAGTAAGCTTGACTGACCCAGTAGGACCCAGCATGATGAACACTGAGTTGTTTGCTAAGGTGTCCTCTATGAATAATCTATGGGCAATTCCCGGGATATTTACGGTACAAACATGTGGATCTATCTCAGTAGAAGATAGTGCTGGAAAAAAAAAAAAAAAAAAAAAAAAAAAAGGAAAAAGTTTGAAGGACGACAATTCAAGATAAGCTACATAAGCTAAGTAAAATACTTAAGTGTTGCTCAAACACGGTACCAGACAGGGAACCAAAGAGAGCACGAGACTGCAGAAAGACCGCAGCAGTTTAACGAGAGACTCTCGCTAGGACAGCAGCTGTTGGAGCTCTTCAACCTGGCTCAGGCAGGCACAGGCACTTCTAGGGATGTTAGTTTCTGCAGGGTGTCAGGCCCCAGTGTTGAGGTGAAACAAATGTACACCTTGACTTCTTGATACTTCAGCAACCATTTATTTTCATGGAATTTGTTCCTCCTGTGAAGCAAAAACTGTAACACTCTGGTTACTGTCCTCTGCAGTACTGAGCTGGGAAGGCTATCATAGCTAAGCACAAGTATGCAATCTCCTGAAGCTTTGGATTTAACACTGCACATGTCCCTGAACCCACCCCAAAGAAATTAAACCATGAGGCCAGAATTTTATGTGCAGTATCATTATAGAGAAACAGCTCAACCACTGCATACGTCATCTAGGTTTGCTCTCCACAGTTAAATTTTCTTCCAAACTCTTTGACCATGCATGCAGTTTGTGCAAGATGGTTGGCAACAATTTGTTTTATTTGCATAGTTAAATTTAACTTCCTCAGGGTAAAGTGATATCCTAAGTAAAATCCAGCCTGCTCTAGAAAAAAAGAAAAGGGGGGAGGGGGAGTAAACAAAACCTGCTCTAGAAAAATAATCTGTGCTCTCTGGGAGGTTATGGCAACCAACCAGCAAGAGAGTGGTCAATATGGTGCAATGACCATCTTCCATAACTCAAAGGTAAATCTGTGCCTTTCTGTATCCTCCTGAAATCATATTTGGCAATAACAGCTCTGTAAAATACTTGTGAAGTCTTTGCTTTGGGCATCACTGATGTTATGTATATAAACAACCATCTGTACCTTTTATTTCACAGAAGGCTCAGGAAAGATGGTGCCTCAGTTGTGAGCTGTGTTACTGGTGAACAGAAGACTTCTCTCCGGCATTTTTATTTATGATTCCTAGTCCACACAAGATTCACTCATGCTTCCAATAAACCTTGGGACCACGTCTAGCCCCTGTTTCACAAAATAGTTTTCTCTGTTTATGTCAAGGAATAGGAAACAATTAGCACAGGTCAGTGATACAGAAAAGCCACTCAGACCTTCAGATTGGCTTCGAAGATTTCTTGGCAAGATGCTTTGCCACAAGAGAAACGTATGTGCATCTCAAAAAACTTTACCAATAAATTGAAAGACATCACTAAAAGATCCTCTTTCAGAAACATTATTTTGCTCTCTGTTGGTACAAAAATATAGACAGCTATGCACACACAGGGGAAGGGAGAGAACACACGGCAATTTGGGGAGTTCATTTACTCATTCTAGTACACTGCATTTGCAATTTTATCATGAAAAAATACAATTTTGTAGAATTTCATTCCTCATCAATGTTTCAATGTGTTGAAATGAGATTTAACTACAAGACCATCTTTCTAATTTCTAGGCATGCTTCTGGTAGATTTTTGGAGTAAAGTAAAATGGCAAAAATGTATTTTTCTCCTGCTCACATGTAAGTGCAAAATCAGCTTTTTTCCCAGGCACTACAGATAATCATGAGCAGCTCAAAATCTCATAAATGGGCATAGGTTGTGCATTTCAAGAAAAGCTGAAAGAACTGAGTGGGAGAGAAATGTTTTATGTTGTTCTGCTTTTTTTTATTTTATTGCGAGAAACTGCTGTCTCTTTACATTTGCTTCTCCTGAAAAAGAGGTTGCACGCAGTGGCTAAATCTGTCCTCTCGAGGGAGAACGCATTACTACTGTAGCAGCAGAGGTGGAGGCAGCCCTGGCCCAGAGTAAGTCTCCGCCAGTAATCACCGGCCCTTTTCTTAAAGCTAAGAACTCAGTTCCAACCTATTCTTGGTCTGTAACGAGAGGAAGGGAAAAAATAAATGCAGTTACAAGAATTAGTGATAAATTATGATTAAGCATATAAGACCAAGACAAATAATTAATTACTTATTTAAAGATTTGCTCAGCTCTACGCAGCAGTGTTTATGCTAACTTCTTACGCTGTTTTAACCCTCTTTGCTCTGCTTTAGCACTAATTCCAGGACTGTAGCTTTGCAGTTTCCGTAGTATTTTGTTTATCACTAGGATGTAGAGACAACACACTTTTTTTCCTAGCATGGAAACTGCCATCAGTCTTAGTATTTTAGTTTTGACTGTCATTTCCTTCTGTTGACCTTTCCTACCACAGTAGATACTTAGCATAAAGGAGAAGCAAGGCATTGGGTAGACAATTTAGAGACAGCTCTGTATTCTTCCAGGCTTCCTTTATTATACAGAGCAAGATATTTAATTAGTTCATTGTAAGGGGCTTTGGTGCAGCCTTCATCGTTGTTTGTCAGTTCTCCACATCTGGAAGAACACTTTAATGGTACTGCTTCCAGGATCTATCAGCCCACAGGCCACAACCTGTTATTCAGAGGCCTTATGTTTCTGTGCTGGTTCCCCACCCTCTCCCTGTTCCCTGAAAGCTAGAATGTTTTCCCCAGCACTTTCCTCAAAGGGGTATTTCACACCTGAGAAGAGTCCAAGAAACAGACAGAGCTAAATTATCTCTGTGGAGCTCCAATGCAGAGGGGAAGAGGGGAATCCAGTTCTGAAAAATGAGGAATCTGAACAAGTGCCCCAAAATGGAAAACAAAGTATTAAGGTGAGTTGTAGAGACAGGCTCTGCTGAAACGGTGAGTACAGCCTGCTGTCCAACCCCTAACATTCCATTTAGCTACAAATGCCGTGTCATTCAAGCAGAGTATGATACAAATAAGCGACAAGCCTTTGTCCAGTAATGACCAAATGTTATCGTTAGTTTAGGGGCAGATGTGCCTGGTGATACATAAAACACATTCACGAACACAGTCCCACATTTAGAGACAAAAGTCTGATAAAGTTTCAGACGTTTGGTTCAGATGTTCATGTGAGTTACTTTGATTTATAAGTCTTTGGGTTTTATTTTCTGTTTCATTTTGGTTTTTGTTTGTTTGTTTGTTTGCTGGAGGGATCAAGAATATCTTAAAATTTGCTATTCTTAGCATGCTTTAATAGTTGAGATTCCATTATTGGGTAAAACTGGAGAGTGACTGAAGTGATAATAAAAAGTCTGGATTAAATATATATATATACCTCTGAGGACAGTGGGCAGGTCTAACAAATACTGACTGTCAGAAGTCAGTGTGCTGTCTCTTCTACAATCCACATTCATCACTCTCCCAAAATGAGTCTAGCTAGCTGTAATGATAGTTGGGCAGCACAGCCCACAACTATCGAAGTCACAGCTATTTAACATGTGCATTTTCCAAGAGCCAGCGCAGGACTTGCATGGGTAAAGTGCAATCTATGTCACACATTCCTGCTAATGACCTAAAGGACTATGCTCTCACAGCAGAAGAAGGGAAAATTAATCTTCACCACAATTGTTCCATTTCTCAAACTTCTTTTCAGCAAAGATATAAATTGTGCCAAATATCTATCAGTTTTATGATGACAAGACCATCAAACTTGTTTCATTAAACACCCTCCCCCCTCTTACAACTGTCTAAACAAGATTTTTCCATTTAGTACCCTATCAATCCAGAGTTATGATTATTCAGTAACTGAGGGGATCTCTTGTATTTAAATATTAATGTTTGTGTAGTTATTAAAGTATTTGATGATTTGTCCAGGGGCACTGTAAAATTAAATATAGCATGTCATTTATGGTAATACAGAGGAGAATAATAAAAAATCTTTTTCATTCTGGTTTTGTGTCTGGCTCTGCATGTTACTTTCACTGCTTATTTGATGTCTTGGGGTATTGTGTGTTTTTAAATCCCTTTAAATGTAGGATTTCAGAGCATATTGTTAGGAGCATATAAAAGATTATCTCCCAAGTTATGACTTTGTGTTGCTGTGTATGAACTGTTGTCTGACAGTTATACTGCTAAAGGGGAAGGCAGTTTTCCAAAAAATATGTATCATGTCCTGGGTGTAGCAGCACAGTAAGCCCAGAAATATTTTGAGAAGCTCACTTTGGTCCATGTTGTATTTGCTTTCAGAAATCACCTCAGCCTACCAGAGCACAAATATGTATATGTAATTAGGCTTTTCAAGTTACCTATACTTTAAGAACAAGATTTAGGCACTCCGCTGTGACTAGCTCTTGCTATAAAGAACAAAAAAGAGAGAGAGCAGGCGGGAGAGAGAGAAAGCAGCTTACCTGAGGCAAACACTTGACTGGCATATGTAGAGGTGTGTAGCTTCTTCAGGAATACATTTCTGAGGTAGGATAATGGAAAAAAAAAATAAATAAATAAATAAAATAAAAAAGTACTTATGTTTGGCCCATTCTGCTGGGAAGCGTCTTTCAGCCCATTTAAAAACAATAGTAGATAAAAATGACTTTCATAAGGTCACCCAGAGACAGAGCCAGGAATAGAAAGCAGGTCATATAAATCCAAGTCAGAGCACTTTCTATGAGACCATAGTGGTGTTTCCTGCTGAAAAAGTAAAATGAGTTAAAATCGTGAATGACTGCTTTTACTGCATAACAGAGGGGGGTTGATTGAGGTCTCCTTCAGCTTTTTCTTATAGGTCAGTGCAAAAAGATTCTGGGGCTCATGATGGACAGCTGTCACAGGATGCACCTCTCCTTGGTAAAAAGGTGTAGCAAACTGTAATAAATTTGTTAAAATATGCCTGTCAAACTGAATTAATGTAATTACAGCAGAAGCACTTGCTATATATAAGGCTGATGTATTATTTTCATTCCAAGCCTATTTTTAAAGCCGATCATAACTTTCAGAGTGTATGTATATATGAATGTGTATAAGGTAGAAAAATTACAGTAAAGCAGCTTTGTTTATAAATTGCAACCGTGCAAAAGTCAGGACATTCACTTAGTGTTCTTGATGTACCAATAATTCACCCATCTTGTTAACACAGAGTATAGAAAATTGCTGTAGTTGATGTTAACTGTGATGGTAAGATACTGTGTGCATTTTTTATTTTTTTAAAGGCTTAACTGGAAACACTTCACAGGAGGTTTGGGATCCTCATTATGCAACAGCAATTTAGAAAATTTTAATTAAGGATGTATATGCATGTGAGACATCCGGATTATGGTTCCAATCCAAAGCCCACTGCAGGCAATGGAAAGACTCCCATCAAGCACATGAATCACTTGATCAAAGCCCAAATGCTTACACTGGAAATAACACAGGAATTAGGGTTACTGCCTTTTTCAAAGGACAGATTAATCTACACAGACCTCTGTGCTACCACAGCGAGGCTGCTTCCCATTTAAAATGCGCTCATAGATGTTTACACTACACCTTGGTATGCAGTGTGGCTATGCACAACTACCATGTCTGAAAGGACGAGAATGGCATCATGGCAGAGCATCTATAGCCTCGGGCTGGAGAGGGCTTTACCATGAGCAGTGAAGAATGGAGACCACATTGATCAGAGATGAATGCGGTATGTAAATCTTCGCTCTGTGTTGCAACTGGGTCTTAAGGCACATATGCGAACACGGTGAATGTTTTAGCTCAGTACCAAGCAAGAGCGCAAGCTGCTCTCTTGCTAAAACAGTTACAAAGCACAGAACTGGGGTTCATGCCATGGAGGCCACAAAAAGTCCATGTTAGAGTCCTCACAACATCCTGTGGAATAGCTAAGAAACATGGGAGATTTGTCAAAGGTTTTGAAAAACAGATGCTCTTACAGCTTAAGAACTGCAATAGCCTGAACCAAATAGCTTTATCAAAACGTACCTGTTGTCTTCTGTCTTGGCACTTCAGTCCTGGCACCTCACTGCAGGGTCAGAGCAAGTCTATGTTTTACCCTTCAAACTCAAATTAACTTCAGTTTTTCTCTTCAGGGTTTATCCCTGTCTCATCCACCATGATTTCATACCATAAATTAGAATCCTTAGCCCTGAACTCATTTTTACCAAAGGTGAAATGCTTCTCATCCCATTTTCTTATGAGGGTATTTTCCCATTTCCCACCCACATGTGAAGAAAACCTTACGAAATGTCTGCCTGTTCACCTCATCGAAGTCCTTCAAATCATTCTCTTGCTCCCACTACTGCGATGACTAAAAAATTATACGAGAATGACTAAACAGCTGGTGTGCTATGACCACCACTTCTTACAGCAATTGTAATCCTCTCACTGTAACCTCGTGATGTCCCTGTCTCAGTGTAGTACCCATCTGTTGCCTCTTATCATACACTTGTACTGCAAAGTATCTGGGATAGGAACCAGCATTTTTAACTTATACAAAATTGTGCACAAACCCACAGGAACAGGCACGTACTAATAAGATTAGGGCTTTACGCTCTAATATCCCCACCACCATCACTGCTGGGTTCCCTGACTGTTTGAGAAAATAGATTGGAAGAGAATTATATACACGTAAGTGATATATTTACTCTGGTTTTATATAAGAAACTACTGACTTTATGCTCATTTATCAATGTATGATATTCCAGATGGGTCTACACGGATATGGATATACATAACACATAGGTCATGTATCAGACCTTAACGCATCAATAAAAAGTTAGTGGAAATTATTCCATTGTGCACAGCTACATACCTCTAACATTTGGATAATAATTGTCCACCTCTTAAGGGCGTTGCAAAGATTAATTAACAAACTAGTATTTATAAAGCACTTTGAATATGAGAAGAGCTATACACATGTGCTTTCTTAATGTTTATTATTATTATTTCATACTTATTCAAATTTGTCAACATCAATAAATATGCAAAATCTATGCATTTTTTTTTGTTGTTGTTCGTTGGTTGGTTGGGTGTTTTTTATGTAACAATGGAGTTCTCTGCATGCTATGAAGGATGTTTTATCTGGCAAAAGGATTTCCCCAGCAGTATGTGACCCTCTTCCTGCTAGTTACATATATAAAAAGTGATTGGTAGGTGTTACTGAAACTTTACATCCTTGTCTTTGTAGCCTCTGGAAAAGTCACCACAAAAAAAAAAAAAAAAAAAAAAAGAGGGGAAAGGAGAAAGATTATTGCCTGGACCAAAGATTACCAAAGAAATACTGTCTTCTCTGTTGTAATTAGAGATGTGCTAATCCCAAATTGTGATTAAACAGGTCCTCTGTTGAGTAGGGATTTGTTGTTTAGAGAACTCCTAGGAAAGGACGGGGAAAGAGTCCTCATTCCAAGTCCCATGCCGAACGGCTGCATTGCAACGTGCATTATTCTCAGTGGAGGGTAGGTGACATAAAATTAAATGGCACATAAAACCAAAGCAAAACAATTTTTAGCCCCAGCCCCAGAAGGAACTGGCCTCTTCTGAGCCCTTCCCAGCTTCTGCCTCCTGCACCCTCTGCTGCTGTGGCCCAGCAACTCAACACCCACGGCAGTGACAGCAGGGCTCGGACAGTCCTGTCGCCAAAGGGACAGGCTGGATCCTCCGTTCTGGGAAGCCTTCCATGGAGCACATTCTTTTCCTCACCAGCGGCATTAAACCTCTAAACTTGGTGACCTGGTCAGTACCCCTGGCACTCCTGGGAAAGCACATTTGATGGTGGTATGTTGCTATGGAGGTGGGTAGCAGTTGGCATAGTAGTTGCCTAGACTAAAGCTCAGTGCTGAAAGAAGCTAACGGGAATAAAATATATTGATCAAAATGACAAGCTTTGCCCTACGACCATATTATTATGACAGGAGCACTGCAGTAATTTCCATTCACAGAGAGGACACACAGACATACAGAGCCACGGAGGAAGTTACAACGCACACATTGGGTAGGAAGAAATGACTTGATCAAACCAAATGTTGGAGTGAGGACAGATCAAATAATGCCACATGGAAAATTACGGTTTGGAATGAAAAAGTGGTCCATTTAACAGTACATAAAGTCTCTGTAATATGCATAAAATCAGCAGCTAGCAGATGTTTTCTGACACAGTGCATCTGCATGAAGCTGAAGCGTATTCAATTCCACTGTAGCAATACGCAGAGCGGATATAATGGCAGACCCTCCAGACAGATGAAGGCAGCCCTGCCCTCCTCTAATAATAACAATAAATAATAACTTATATTAATTTGCAATCATGATTTTAATGATGGACTCAGAGGCAATTATGGGAGGTATCATACAAAAGGATGAAAGGAAAGCCTAGTATCCATTGGTTACAGACAGGATGAGAGAAAAAAAAAAATGGTGACAGCTCTCTATTTAATAAGATCTTGCTGAAAATATCACCTTGGGGTTAAAGTTCTCCATTCACACCTTCTGGCCAAAGGTAACTTCTTTTAAATCTCAGGAAAATTTCTTCAGCCATTTTAACTCTGCAGAAATGCAAAGGAAAATATTTTTTCTTCATTTAAAAATAATATTGCACATTCCATTTCATAGAGGTGGCTGAGGTTTGAGAAAGTACTTGTCCTGAGAGGGACAGCTGATTTAAAGAAGTGATACATCAAGGACATTTTTCTTTCTTGTCAGCTGGGAGCAACTGGAGGAAAGTATAGTGCGGTCCTGCCTCTCCAGTATCCTAAATAGCCAATTAATGCCTACCCATGACACAATCTAGGCCACACACCATAGGCAGTAACGGTCTTCCTAATTTGATCTCAGTTCTTCAGTGGATTTACCACAAGAAGTACTACTTAAAGACTGAGAAACTTAACATGTCAGAAATAATGCTTAAATGGTCATGGTCACCATATCCAATATAAATATGGAAGTTCCCAATACTTTGAATTATTATTTCAGGTCATCTGCGCACTCAGGCAGAGGCCAATGCACCCGGAGGATGGCAATTACCATGGAGTCCACCAGCACTTGTGACAAACTAATTTATTCCAAATCAACATGCAAAGACTGAAGCCAAATGGACAAAGAACTGCATTAACAGCCTGACTTGACCAAACCCAGTTAAGAAGCATTGAGTATTGGTCACAACGACATCGTGTCTTGGACACAGTACAGCCATGCGTTTGTGGCTTCCAAGGATCGTATGCATCAGGAATGGCGACATTAAAAGCTTCAGTCATGCAAAATTCAGGAGTTCTTATACTACGGACTGCAGATCGTGCATCTTCTTTAGCCACTGTTGAATGGTTTTTAAGATTCTCATCTATTTTCGAAGCCCTTTGTGGAACAGGTCTGAGAGTTAGGATCCTCTTCAGCCAACACTACCATGACCTCTCAAGGCATCTCTCTGACACAACTGTCTGCAATAAGAATGAGAGGTGTCGGCAAAGGAAGCTGAAAGCTGGATGTGGAACGAACTCCCTTCGGAAAGCACTAGACTAGTCGCAGATCTTCCTGCCACGAGACCTCTTTTTCTTTCCAATAGATGCAACAGAAATACAGAACTATAAATACAATAACCAAATTCACCGCTAACTGGAAGATATAAATGTGGGGGGAAGTACTTTTGTGCATAATTTCTAAAGTATATTAGATATGTATATAGCTGCCTTAACGGACACAAAGGGTTAAGTTTTAACCAACAGTTTTAGAGCAGTGAAGAGGAAGAAGCTTTAAAATGGGACACACACATCCCAGAAAAGATTGTCAGAGCTAGCAGTGAAAAATGAGTATACGTAGAAAGCACAGTCAAACTGAGCTTCGTACTAACTTTTTGTGTTTCAGACAACAATGCCTCGCTTCTCCAGCAGTGTCTGCAGTGTTGCCATTGTTCCACTGGCTGCCAATTGCCAAGGACTTTTTAAATAGAAAATTGAATTATTTTTACTCTGGAAACTTTATTCTTATTGAGTGTGATTTACTGTAGTGTTGCTGAGGCCTCATTGTCACCCAATCATATCTTTTCACAACCAACGAGATTACTGTCAGGAAGAAAGCTGCTCATTCCAGGCAACATTTGGTAATAAATTGATTACTGACTTAATCCTTGTATTCTACAGAAAGAGAAATCAGTGAAGTATCTGCCATCACTCAATTGCCCATTTGCATGTTAGAAAGGCATGCAAAATAATCTCTAAATGATTATACATGGCAACTGGACTGGACTGTGTGAAATCAGCTAAGATGAATATATGACTATAAAGTGTTTTACGCAGACTTTGAAAGCTGCAACTTAAAAAACAATGACTGCAGATGGCCCCGTGTAACAACTGGGTTGTGAAGGTCTCTTGCTCTACCTCATTTTAGCACAGAATACTCAGTACTGTTTACACTTGCAGAGTAAAAGTTATTTTTAACAGTAACTAATGAGTTTAAGCATCCCACCCCCTATTTCACATTTAATATTCCCTTTCAGATCTACCATTACCCTATCCTGAAAAATTCAGCAGGCCCCCGGGAGACCCCTTCTTTGCCCTGTGACCATGCCTGAGGGACCTGCTGCCGCTCCTCCCGTGGCACTGATTGCACTGACTTCAAGGGACACGCACATGAAAGTGCACCAGGATATGAGCTCCACATCAAGTAAAACCAGTGTGAAAGGAGACTTGTGTTGCAGAACTCTTTTCTGCCTACCTGTCTAAGCCATAGAGAGCTTTACTCAAAGAGCATTGTCACTCCCAGATGACAAAAAAATAAAAATAAAAAAAAATAAAAGTGAGATTGTCTGCCACCCCCAAGCAGGAGTTCTAACAGGTTCTGTTCTGCATTCTTATTTTCAATGTATCATGGTTTATTTCCTTTCTTTTTTTCCTCATAATGAAAAATTAAGGATGTTTGAGTTTTCCAGAAGTGTCATTGCCTAGTACTCGTGAGCATGAAGCCCATTAATCCCCCTCCACCCTCAGAAAGGCAAAATCCATGCTGACTTGAGCTCCACTTCATCTTTCTCTGAGGTTTCATTCCCCAGTTTTAATACAACAGTGCAATTGCCTGGAAATTCTAAAAACTATTTGGAAAATTAGCTGGCTAACAGCAATTAACTGAACAGGGGAAGTTATAGACAGCAGGGCCCCGGCAAAAGGCTTAAAGCAGAGTGCCCGGGGAGTGATGTGTAGGAGAAGGGGAGGGAGCACCCGCAGGTTGCAGTGGCAATGGTGCAGACAGAGGCAGGAACCTCGGGGAGGAAAGACGAGCAGTAAGCTGCAGGGTGAGCAGGACGGGATGGATTTGAACAGTCAAATCCAGAGTGGCAATGAGCTCAGGTACTAGGATGCCTCCCAGTAAAGGGTCTGTAGACAAGGAGCAGTTCAAGTTGTATACACAGCTGTTCCTACCATGCCTCTGAAAAGAGGCAACAGCAGGGTCAAAAGGTTGATGCGGCTTTTCATAGAGTATAACCGTTTATTTTAGGCCCAGTTTCCAGGAGTGATTTAGCACTCCATGTAATTGTGAGGTTTTAAATTCTAAATGGAGACATAGATTCTCCAGGAAAAGAAAAATATCAACAAGCAATGAACTCTAGCACCAGCTCTGATTAGCAAGGGCATGCAGGAAGACAAGGGCAATGAGTCCAAAAGTTTCCTGTTAAAACAGTAATGACAGAGCTGTAAATATTCACAATGAGGACAGAAAGAGGGATGAAGAATGAGGACCGGACTGAGAAATATTTGTGGAGAAATCTGGAGTAATCTTTACATGAGGAATGTGCTATTACTGATTATGAGTTCGGAGAGGACAACTACAACTGTTACAGTAATTGTAATAATAGTTACATGGTTCCTTTCTTCCAAGCTTCTTTCCTCCAAATTTCCATACAGTATATTATCCTGATGTACGTGTAGAAACAGAGCATAAAAAGGCCAAGTGGTTGGACAGGAGTCACAGGTGGACTTGATGATCTTAAGAGGTTTTTTCCAACCAAAATCATTCTATCATTCTATGATTAATGTGGTATCAAGTAAGCCAGTGGTGCATGCACTGCACGCGTTGCAATGTGGAGATGCATTTTCTCATAACCCACTAAGTACATTCCACTAGAATTGCATTTATTTTTTTTATTTAAAATTTATTTAAATAATTTACATAATTAATTTAAAATTCTGTGAATCCTGAGGCTCTTCCATCTAGACAAAAAGATGTCTGGCAAGACTTTATTTCTGCTAGTAAAGGATTCCTTAAAAGTAGTAGCAAAGGATCTCTTAAAAGTATCTGCCCCGAGTCCAGGAAGTGCTGAAGCAGTAGGTGGTACTTCTCTCAGAAGGAGCTGAAAGTGCTGCACAAGTCTCAGTGGCTCCAGCTGAAGCGCAGTGATACAAAAACCATGTGGCACCTCCAGCTACTTGATGACAGATATCCTCTTGTGTTTGGCCATACACTTACAATGCATTTATTCTTGGGATTATGTCACTGAGCATGAGCTGCTTTCAGGCATTAGATCATACACCTGGTCCTTCCCCAAAAGCTGTTTTAACCATTTGCTGAAAGCACCAGTTGAAAGGATGATTTGACTAAGTGACTAATTTGACTGAATGCCTATAACACTTGTAAACTACTTTTAAGCCATTTAAGGAGCTTTGTCTGATAGATTTGGGCAAAAGCTGCATAAATTGTGAGTCAGCACAAAGCAGCAATTCACAGATGGGACTCCACTAAAATATATATATATATATATTTTTGGAAGTATTTACTCATATACCAATTTGAACTAGTACTATACACTTCTTTCCTCTCATGGATAAAACAGGCAACATCTTCAGAATAAAGTATATTTCAAAAAATATGTAAGAAGGGGAGGTTTTCAAAGGTACAAATGGGAGTTATGTGTTTAAGTGGCCTTCACTGGGCATTTAATACATACATTGTCTGCTTTTTAACCACCATGCAAATAATATACACAGGCACCTGGATAAAAATGTTTGAGTTGCTCCATGTAGCAGCAGTTCCTATGCGCTCATCATTACTGCTTACCTTCACCTGAAATAAACATCACCCCATTTTGACTTGGGGTAGTCATATTCTGCTCCTGCTGCTATCTGTTCAGCATCTGCACTGATTCACATAGATGCTAGTATTTGATAGCCACGTTCCATTAATTCTGGGGGATTCATATCGCTAAAGGAGACACCGAGTAACAAAGAACCAGGCACTCGGTTTAAAATCAGGCACTCAGTTTTTTTCTGGCAGTGGGCAGGATAGCAAGAAAGCCTTTAATTTGAGCCTTTGAGTGTATCCATGCAACATAAAGTACAAGCGTGAGAGGAACATGCTGATAGTTCTGCATGATCCCTAACAGCACTGAGATGCAACAAGAAAGAAAATCTAAGTGCACGCTCGTTTTATTAGAGAACCTTCCCATGACAGCCACCGAGGGTGCCATTTTAGATGTTGGTCCAGGGTACGCTTTCTGGGTGGCCAGTTTCCATAGCAAGTGAGAACCTTTACTGCTTACGTTGTGTGTTATTTATACGGCAGCTGTGCATGAAGACATTCAAAATGGTTTTACATGCTTGTATGTGTAGTAATACCAAGTGACTCAAATGCAGGAACTGATTGTATTACAGAAGCATCACAAACAGTAAAATGTAAAAAGTGTCTATCTTTAGGGATCTGACATGGAACAAGTTACAGATGGATTTAAACACTATGGACTGTGACGTGATTGCAGAAAATTTCTAGAAAGTTATTAATGTCATCTGCAGGAATAAACCTTCCTGCCCAAACTGTGCGGAGAAGATTAAGCAGATGTATTTAGCTGAGAGTGATATTTATTCTTTTTGAGAACTCCTATATATTCAAAAGGTAGGGGATATATCTCATATACCACAAAAGAAGAGGTGGGGAAGTTGCAGTTCTATATTTATGTTCAGTTGGATGCAAGCTAGAGGGAGCCTTTATTTTTCCATTATTTCTCATTTTCAGAAATAATCTGGGTTGAAAACAGCAGATTTTGTTCTTTGTGCAGGGGACACATGGTGAAATCCAGGTCTAAGCAGACGGCTTAAAGAGCACTGTTAGTTTCTGAAGTGACTGTTCCTCCCAAGCAAGAGACAGGAGAGAAAAAATTGGGTCTTGACAACACATGAAGTAGATTTCTAAAAGGTTTTTCCTTCCAGCTCAAATATTTTATGGAACTGAAGAAACATCAGGCTCCACTTGTAAAAAGAATAAAATAAGAGGATAATGGATACAACAGTGAGAAAAATTACTCCGAGACAGTGTCAGAAGAAAGATTTGAAACAAGGAGAAGCATCCCAGATTAACCCATCCATTATTTTCAAGATTCCCCGAGCCCCCAGGTTAGGCACTTACCCTGTACCAACAGTAAGTAGCAATATTAATTTACCAGCTTTATTGCTCACTCAAACCATTAATCACTACAAATAGCCCTCAAAAATATGGAGGATTTAGAGAAACAGGAAAGGACACGGATTGTCTCAGTATACAAATGACTGTTTCTTGTTTACCTGGCACCCCAGGTCCTTGTTGTATCAGCTGCCTCAGAGAGCAAGTGGGCTTAGATTCTCGATGCAGTTGTACAAATCAGATTTTGTTTTGGTATTGTTTCCAGCTGAAAGCCTCTTCTTTATTCTAGTGGTAGGAGACTTTCTTCCTATTAAATGCTTCAATGGTGGATTTAAATATTTAGAGGATCCACATTACAGGAGAACTGTCTGAGAGCATCACAAAGAAACCATTAGTTAAATCCATTAAGGATCTACTTAAGTGGAATTCCCTGCTGTTATCTACATGATAGCCACATAAAAAGATACTGTGCAGAGAAAATGTTGGGGAAAATATTCCTCCTCATATACTGCATCTGTGAAAAATCCAGTCTTACTGAAGGATCCTTTTTTGATTCTCTCAAGATTTCAGCTGTGAATTGACTTCTTTCAGCTGAACAATATGGCGTGGTTTCAGTTGTGCATTTGCCCATCTCCTTTTCAAGTACACTCAGTTCAGACAAATTCTTTTGTTAGAGCAGAAGGTATGGGAACTCTTATTGTTTTGGACACTGCATAAACGATCAAAGCTGTATTCACTGTGCAAGACACATCAGGAATACAAAGAGTCTTTGTGTTGTCTATTTTTAAATGCATGTAAGTGGTAGCAGTATGGATAAGATGTTCTTTCGTCCAACTCCTAGAGAAAGGCACTTGAGCCATTTGAATTTTAAAACTTACACTGTCTTTCAGGTTTCTCTTGTTTTTACAAAGGAGAAGAACTTGAACTCCATGAACTTGTTTTTCCATTCTCTACGATCATGGGTTGATACACGCCCGAGGAGCCAGTTGTGTTCTTCAGAATCTTTCTGTTCTTTATCAGTTATGTAACATTTCCTATTTTTGAATTCTCAGGAATCTCTGATGTGATTTAGGCTTATGGATGAGAGCACTAAAGACAGTATATACAATGCATAACCATCTATATGGGTTGTAATATTTATATCCCTAATCTATCTGTAAATCAACATATAGTGTTTCTGATCATTGATTTTCTCTCTGATCCCCATTTTGAGCACGTATTATAAAACCTGAGAGAGAGAGGCCTGTTCCTTCTTTTCAAGTCATTAAACAAAGTATTTATTTTGTACTGGAGGGTGGGATACTCAGAAGTCTTGGTTCATTGATACACGTAGATGTACACACAGAGGATCATGCAAAAACAGTACTCCCACTTTGTCCTCTCAGTCATATTGTAGCTGACAGGTCCCATGCAGATGAGAAGAACCACATCAGCAGATCAGTTACTAGAGGGTCAGCAACCTACAGGAGGGAGGGAACAGCAAATGGGCGATTCATGAGCATCACAAAGTGAGGACAGCGGTGTGAGCCACAGTGGTTTGAGAGAGGTGTCCATGATAGGCAGCAGCTCCTGGCTGCAAAAGCCTGGATACTGGAGGGGCTATGTCCTGCGAGGGAAGATACTACTGATCAGCTGGCCAGAGGCCTTTTGCCACTGGAAGAAATGGTGCTTTGTCACTCACGCTATGTTGTTATCTTGTCCACACAGAGCTAGGAAACTGGGACACAATCCAGTGCCAGGTAGTACTGCCAACCCAATAAATTACAGAATCAGGAGTCACACCACTTCCTCAGACCAAGTCAGGACTGAGAAACAAACAGTAACTATCGGTGCCTTCTGGCACTCCAGCCATTGAGGAGTATACTTCAGTAGGATTTCTACTTTGTCACTACAAACTGAAACCCCTTTTTTTTTGTTTTTTTCTTAAATAAAATTAAAGATATTTAACTTCTCACACAACTGCAGAACGATGAGTTGCTATGAAAGCATCACCTGTCAAGGCTGTCACTGTAATTTTACAACTAAAATCATACAACGGTGGCAACAATGGGACATGGCTGCTCTGTGGAGCAGTGGTATCACAACTTCTTCCTTGCCTGCTCCCAAAACCAGTACCAGGAAATAATCCCCACCAAACGGAGAACGGAGCAGAAAGGCACCACAGCCCTTTAAGACCTTGGGAGAAAATGGTTGCATTTCCATGGGGTCACACAGTATTTGGAGAATGCTTATTATTGATTAGTAAGGGTCTTGCTGTATATTTACAATTTTAGCATTCAGGGTGTGATAAAACCAACACTCTTTGTTTAATATCTCTATTGATTTTCCATTGGCGTTTGTAACCCTTTGAAATTTTCACTTCTGTGCTCTTTGTACTCCGTATAAAAAATTTAAGCCTTTTGCTCTTTTTTCCATTTATAGTCCTTCAGAGCAACCGGCTGATTTATAACTCCTATTCCGACACGCGTTTCTCTACTGACAATAGGTTTGCTGAGTCCCGCAATGTGGAACTTAAATGGCGACCCTGTTTCAAAAACGTTTACTTCTTAGAACATGAGGTATGTGTACTGGCGAGGGGTAAGATGTTGAATAAATTTTAAAAGAATGGAGAGCAGGGTGAGCAGGTGAGCCAGTGGCATAAGTCACTACGCATCCCTTGCGTGGTGGCACCAGGCTGCCTGGCAGCGGCAGATGATACAGCACCATACCCTCAAAATACAAAAAGAAGGTAACCATGTAACGCCTGTGAAGCGTTTTATCTCTGCTCCAGCCTGATTACAGGAGGACAGCCACGGGTATGGGGGCAGAGAAAGCCGGGACGGCACACTCAGCAGGAGGAGCGCCCGTGAGGCACCCCCTCGCCCTTCCCGCACCCCGTGGTGCGCGACATGGCTGCCGCTCCCGGCAGGCACCGCGGCTGCACCGCGGCGGGGCACGGGGCGCCACCGGGCCGGCGGCCGCAAGATGGCGCTCGGCGGAGCGCTGCCGCGCCCGGTGCCCTGCCGGCTCGTGTAGCTGGCACGGCAGTTGTTTCGGTTAATTTATTGTTTGTGTAAAGTGTTCTGGGCGCATTATAAATAGCACCAGATTCGGGGCAGTTGTGTTGCGCTGGATTGAATTAATTTAAAGATACAAGCTTATTTGCCCACTTAACCTCGGATTCCGTATAAATACTGCCACACATATTAAGTGCATTATGACAGTCTGGGATCTATGTTGTTCACACTCCCAAAATCTTTATGTTAAAATGACTTTTTTTTTTTTTTTTTTTTTTTTTTTGTGGAGCAAATTTACAACACATGAGTATAAGTGATACTTGAATTCACTGTTTCAGCCACTGCGGCTTGTTTTATTAATCACGCTCTCATATTCCAGTGAAAGCTAACACAGCTCTAGTCGAGCAACACTTCCATCTCTGACAAAGGCTCTTGCCTCGAAAACCTCTTCCCAGCCTGAGTGTCCCTGCAACAGGCCGCGTGGTGCTGGCAGTCTGACCCAGGGGCCACTTGCCCAAGGTGTCAGCTGGTGCAGCCCTGCCAGGCGTCTCCCTCTTCACCCCACAGCTTTGGCCCTGCTTGAGCCACTATGGGGCTTGTGCTGGGCTGCCTCCGGTACTGGGTGGGCTGCTGGTGCACGTCCTGCCCCGCTTTGGCCATAGCAGCTGAGGGCTTGCTGTCCCCAAGAGAAAGGTGGCTCCCCCTCTGTCCCATCAGGGAGCTGTGGGGACGATGGAGAGAAGTGGGTGAAGAGTCAGAGCTGCGATGCTGGGAACAGGGAGAACTGAGGCCCCATGGTGGCTGAGCCCTGTGAGGCATGAAGGGTTCAGCAGCACAGGAGAGACAGATGCAAGAAGCAGTCAGAGCAGCAAGGGCGCTTTGTTTCCCCCAGGCCATCACACCTAGCTCCCCACACAAACTCTGTAGCTTGAAAACACATCTCCAGCCTTGCAAACACATTCCCAACTGTTCCATCATCACTTCTGAATTGTTACTGGATCCCCTGAGGTTCAGCCTTTGAGTCCTTTTCCTCCATGAGAAGTGCTGAGGAAGGAGAAACAAATTCCTCAGGGGTGAGTGAAAGCTCCAGTATGCAGCCAGTCACCGTTTTGGCCAGGGGAATCATTGCTTAACCTGTTGAAGCAGTGAAGGAGAAAAGCTGTGTCAGAGTACTGGAAGGCTTAAAGAAGTTTACAGGGGACAAAACCAACCAAACAAACAAAACAACAACAACAAAGTAGGAACACAGAACATTATACAATGTTGTTAAGGAAGATTAAGGGTTGACTAGTGATCATGGCCTTCTATATACTGCCTAGACACGAACTGTGAAAAGCAAGAGCTGCACATTTAAGCACCAGCTCCATACACTCCGCATTTGCTGGGCTGGTACCAGAGCTGCACACCCACGTTGTGGGAGGTGTCTGGAAGTGGAGCCCATGGGCATGGCTGAGTGAAGAGCAGCACCCGCGCTCCACAAAGGCAAGGCTCGCAAGTGGGTCACACAGTCTGATCGGGTGCGACGCATCTGGCCTACACTTAGAGGCCAAAGTGGTTACGTTCCCTCCTCATCCCCTGCTCCTGAGCCATTTGCTAACTGGTTTCACCCTTCACACTTCCCCCTAGGGTCTCTACTGTGAGCAAGTTTACACCACAAGAGATTTTCCACATACATATAGCTGTGATTACTAAAACCACAGAGACTATGCAATTTATTCCAGTGTCTTTTTTTTTTTTTTTTTTTTTTTTTTTTTTGCCAGTATTGCTAAACCTTTGCTCCAAATGACAGAATCTGTCTTAGAAGAAGAACTTCATTGTTGTTGTTGTTGTTACTTATTGTTTCTCCTGACTTTATTCAGTCTGATCTTTTCACACTGCTCCCTGACAAGACTATTTGGCAAACAGATTTAGCCTGGACTTCTTAAACTCTCTCCAAACTCTCATGTATTGAATGCTGTCATGTATGATACCACAAAGCTGACAGTGGTCAGGGCCAGTTACACACCCTATCTCTGGCAACACCACCAAAATTGATTAATTTGGGAATCATTGAGGGGAGTGCTTTGCTGTGAATACTAAAATCCTAGTCAGTTTAGTGTGGATACACTTATATTAGCAAACAATATTTTCTGCTAGTAGAATAAAACAATCTCCTACTGCTGGCAAAAATAAAGTATTGGTAACAATACAGTTTTACTGGTACAACTGTGTCTATACCAGTGACTTCTGTTGACACAGCTATGCCTGTCAGGGCTGGCATCTCTTTACAGCTACACTAGGAGATGTCAGTCCTGTAAACACAGCCTTGGTCTCTCAGAACCCGCGTTCACCTCTTCTCAGCTCACAGTGACAACTCCATCCCATGACTGCATTTGGTACAGTTACTCACAAGACAGTAAATGCAAATAAAGATGCAAATGCATGTTGTAATTCAAATCAGTGAAACAACATCCTATTCTGCCATTCCTTCCTTACAGCTACTTAATGTAGATTCATAAAATTTAAGGTCAGAAGATACCTTTAGGTCATACAAATGGAGGTATGACACAAGTCAAGTAATTTTATGTAATTAACCCTAATGATTCGTAGATGAGCAAGCATCTTCTAGAAACCATTTTTAAGTCAAAGATACCAAGCGAAGAAATCATCATTTTCGTTACTAGCTTATTAACTTTTGCCTCACATTACTGACTCCAGGGCTATAATAAGACATTTTGACCCCTATAATGCCCTCTTCTGTGCGGGTGCCTCTTCTTGGAGTTCCTCCTCTCTCTGATCCTTTCCTTGATCATTCTTAGACTCTGGCTGCAGTCTTCTAGGTAACACTGTAATTCCTTTTCCAGCAGCAATACCCCTTTCAGAGCAGCATGAAACAGGAGGATGAAGCACTAACACGTATCCCACCTGTCTTTTGGGTGTCCTCTGCCTGGAGTGGGACAACACCCTTGTGATAGAATCATTCTCAGTGGGTACTGTCAGCTCTGTGAGCAGGGTTGCAACACTGTCAGCTGGGTGGTGTGTATTTCTGTATCTTCTGGTGGCCAAGTGTGTATACTGCACTGATCTCTATGCTTTGCAAAGGTAATAAGCATGCCTGGGCAATTAGAACTCTGTATTTGTTAGGTCTGGGGATATTTCACAGATATAAATCTTAATAAGTTTATTCCAAAATACAGAGTAAGGGTTTTGAATGATGTATATTTGTAGGTACAAAGGTACAGTTCATATTAAATTCACATTATTAAAGCATTTACAAGAGAAGCAGCCAAGCAGAAGATGACAAGCTTAAAAGAGATACCATTGCGATGACAGAAAGGCTGGATAAACAAACAGAATTCCTCCTTTACTTTCTTTCTTTCTATCCTGTAAAGTGTTTATGAGTAGCAGTTTAACTATTCCTACCTTCACCGAAGTAATCAATAAAGGAACACCTTGTGCAGAGAAGCATGCATTTTCTGCAGTTATAGCTAAACAGAATAGATTTGAACAAATTCCTCAGGATCTACTTTCATTATTAGAGAAGAGACTGAATTTTTTAGCTCTGCAAATTACCAGCTGAATAGCCGGTAACTCGATTTTTATGAACATCCAGTTGTCTGTCACATACCTCAAAGTCCAAGTGTCCATCTGTATACTGTTCCTGAATGCTTGACATCATACAGCTGGTAATTTTCTCAATATGATGTATAAAAAGTGACTTTATTGCGATAATTTAGGACAGACCCTGTAGAACATGTAAAAGAGTTCTTGTCTGGGAACTGTTTCTCCAAATCTATCTGAGAAATAGCTTGCAATCTTACTCATCTTCACAGGTGTTTGATGCCATTGATTTACAATTTTATATTGCAATTCTAACAGGTTAGCTGAAATAGAACATACACGTACAAAGGACATTATTGAGTCCAATATCTCCAGCTCAAGAGAATGAGATAGTTCCCTTTCCCATTTAATCATAAATGTTTCTTTAGTGGGCAATAAAGAAAAAGCAATGGCTTTATACAATCACCCCACAATGTTCTGAGATTCATTGCTAAGGAATAAGATTTGCTCAGATAAAAAGGATTCTCTAATACAAGTAGATTTAACATCAGACTGAATAAAGGAACTCCTGAACTGGAAGTAAAGAAACAAAAAAAGAAGTCTTGCATGTTCCACCTTAGCTGTATTTCTGAGTGAAACATGAATTGTCTTTAATGAAGGGTTGAGTAAATATGCCAAAACACTGAAACCAGTTGTTTTTGCAGTCTTTCAAGATTATAGGAGCAAAAGATACAAAATACTTCTGAGAGAGAGAGATTGAGAGAGAGAGGCAGGTTACTTTTAAACTGGTACAGACATCACCCTAGGAACAGAGATCTTGGATTCACGTCTGGTCCATAAGAACTGCAATTTTCACACCAGCCAACTCACGATTCCTCCATTTTCAAAATCTAACTGGCAAATCAGTTCCCCTCAGCTGAGTAATAAACTGGATTTACACGTTTGTAACAGAATCCACCATACTCAAGAGGCTTGCATTGTGCTTTGAATGATCCCCTTTCCTGGCCGAGTGAAGTTAGTAGTAAGTCTTTAAAGCAGGATGAAGTACTGAATAGGGTGATGTTCACAATGGTGAACTTCAAAACAGACATAAAATAGAGATCACCTAGTTCATTCATACTGATCCAACCTAATTAATCAGCAGTGCTTTTCAAATACACGGCTCTATGGAGCTGTGCAAATAAGATCCATGTATAAAAATGATACATATTAAAATTAAATCAGAAAATGTTTAGCAGCGGTATCACTTTGCTTCTGCTGAACTCTAATTCTGCTGTCAGAAGGTGCTTTGAAAATCCCCATTCAGTGGGAACAGCCCTTCACTGAAAAGCAAAAAGGAGAAGATTTTGATGATTTCACATTATGTGGCCTTTCCCAGAACGAGTGCAGTCCCTGATTTCTAGCTCGTGAGAATCACCATGGATAGCGGTTCCCAAATTAGGCTCCTTTCTTCTTGGACATATGCACAGTAAGTTTACGCCCAGCATAGAATGGTGTGGCAATTTAAATTTAAATGTGGTTAAATGAAAACCACGTTTGTCCAATCCTCTGGATGAGAAGAAAACAGCTGTAACATGGCAAAAAGATACGCACAAGGCTGCTGAAAAGACAAAATCAAGATTAAAAAATTTTAATAATATTTGTCCATTACTTTTTAAAATGAGAGAGAAGCTCGTATTATGCCATTCACTTATAATGTTCCTAAAATCCACCAAGAGAGATAAAATATTAGGGATGGTCTGTTTGGAATGAAAAACAAATAGCAAAAAAATAATTAGTGTACAAAGCAAGCCTATTGTCAGTCCCTGCGTCTTTGCTGCCTCTGAATATAGCATCTGGATTTGTTAATGCAGATGACTCACATTGTTAAGTCTTTGTTAAATAACTAGATGATATTTTGGATTAATAAAATGGTCATTCTAATTTTAATAACATTCCTTTTTAAATTTAAACAAGAAGAAACAGATGTTTTAAGCAGACCAATCCTCGCCACATGATAGCTGCTCAAGTTCTGTCACTAAATGTCATGGCTTAACAGGAGGAAGGACTACGAGAACTAGTAGGCATTTTCAGGATCAGGCCCTAACCGAGTAACATACCGAGATTTTTTAGAGACGTGTAGCTTGAAGGAGTTTGCACCCATGATATAAAAAATCTTCTCTTAACACAGCTCAGATCTTAGCTCAGCTGAAGCAGGGAGCCAGCTGTGGGGGATGCTTTTCTTGAGAAACAGTTTGCCCTCGTAGCAAGGATGAGACTGTGGCTTTGACAACCAGAGGCGTCGTGGCAGAGGGGATGTGAAAGTGAAGCACCCGAGCGGCAGTTGGTGGCGGCGTCCTGTTTGCTGGGGACAGGAGCAAGCTCAACGCGTCCGCGGGGAGCGCGTGCATAACCGGCAGCCCCGCAGGAGCACGGCTTTCTCCCGCGACAGCCCCTGCCAGCAAAGTGGCTGCGCCTTCTCCAGCTGGCGTGTGGAGCATCTTCGACCAGATTAACCACTCCACATGAATTTGGAGATCGCAGGCATTTCAGCTGCCTCCTGCGCAAGGAGCAGCTCCCACCTTGCACACTTAGGCAAGAATGGCGAGATCCCTTTTGCAGCTTAGAGGCTCCACTGAGCCACTGTACGAGTAAAGAGAGTGGCCCAGCAGACGTGACTTACTTATGTGTACCATGCTCTACATCACCTTGGCCAACATTTAGGGCCTACAGGGATGCAAGCCCTCACAGATGTTGTGCTTATTGAAGAGGCAACTGCCACCTACCAGCTATTTATTGTCCCTCTGCTGGAGTCAGCTGTTTCTTCAGATCTGTTGGCTCACTTTATCCTGATCTTATTTAGGCAAATGGGTCTGAGCTAATGCAGAATAAGTCTTGTAACCTGGCTCATTTGATCTGAAATGGGTTGGGGAACACACATACCAGCAACCCCACCAGCAGATGCGAGGAGCATTAGTATCTGGTAAGGGTGATGCCGGCAAAAAGTTAGGATAGTAATATTTTACTGGCTCAGCTGGGCTTTGGAAGAGAGTTCACAGTCTTAGTGCACCACATTTCTTTTGGCAATCGTGCTGGCTGAACAGGTCCTGTTCATCCCCCCCTGCCTCCAGACCCCGTCACCGGTCAAACAGCAAGCAGTGGGGAACGCCCCGTGGGTAACGCTCGGCCCCTTCTCTTCACCCTTCCTGTTATGCCAATGCTACTGGTCGGGCCGTTGGGTGAGTCAGTGCAAGGATCTGGATAAAAATAAATTTTCTCCTCCTCTCCTCCCCCCTCCCTGAGTTCCTGGCACACCGTGCAGCTGCACTGACTGTTGCACCAGCACCACGAAGGTCCATGCCAGGTGGTTACGGCAGTCACCGGAGCTGCTGGAGCGGGTGCTGCAGCTGAAAGAAGTGTTCATGCACCTCAGCCTTCCTCCCTTGTGCTTCCTTTCTGTAAGGGTGAAGTGGGAGCGACTGGACTTTTCAGTTTGCAGGAGTGCTTAAAGGATAAATGTGTCAAAGCAACAGCTCGAAGCTTGGAGGTTGCCTGCTTGGGAGAGCACAGGGATGGCTGGGATGGAGAAGTCTTGAGAAAACTTCATCTGGCCTCCCCTGCTCTCTCCTCCATCATCCTCTTCCAGCTTTTCCAGTTCCTCCCTCTCTTCACTGAAAGCATCCACTTCATGTCCCCTACACAGAGGGGCTACAGAAAATTGGCACAACGGGGAACTTGGAGGGTAGGACTCGGAGGTTTGGAGAGAAAGCAGCAGAATGAGTGATAGTCAGGAGTGATACAGCATGACCATACTTCGGGAGGCTGAGGCAACTAAGAATTGGCCTGCAGGAATTTGGGGTTACCCAGAGAGTGAATGTGCATGTACGTGCAAAGGGTGGGAATGAAGGTAAGGGGTGGGACGGAGGGAATTACTAACCACTACTGCAAAGGAGGAAGGTGGGGCTCCATCTAAAGGACTTCGGGCTGCTGTATTAGAGGTTGTGCGTGGTGAAATACTACAGAAATGGGTCAGAAATAGAGCACATCAAGTAAAATCATATTTTTGACTCCCTTGCAAACATTCAGAATCACATATTAAGAATAGGCGTACAGAAGGAAATTAATGTAGTGAAGTAAAAAAAAAAAAAAAAAAAAAAAAAAAAGATATCTCTTATTAAAATCCATGCATTTTTGGCTGTACATACAAATATCATTTTTCGCAGTGAAGACTTAGAAGCGACGGTAATCTGTTCCTAGAAACAGCACATGATAAATATTGCAGACTACAGATAATAGTTGTGTTGTGCATCTATAAAGTATAAATATACTGTTGAAAAAGTTTAGAAAAAACAAACACAAAAAAAAACAGTTTTTTAAAATTATTATTATTCTTGGAAGACCCAGGTTGTTTACAGCACAGGTACTGATCTTGTTTATGTTACGAGTTTGAAAACTGTATTGTCGGCCTGACTGTTTCTTCTGTGCATCACTCAAGCCTGCCTGCCACAGCTGACGACAGAAAGGATCTCTGACCAGTAAGTAGCTAACTGCACACATTTCTTTTGGTTTCCCAATGGGTTAGCTCCGTCTCTTGCTCAGCAAAGAAAAGATCTGTAACAGACAGGAAAGAGGGAAAGAAACATTGGCAGAGAACTCTATGATTACTGTTGTACTGAGTCTCGTTTAAGTTTTCCAATTTGTAAATGAACAGGACCATAAATTACTCATTTAAAGGAAGGCTGGCCTTTTCCTAGGTTTCCCCCAAATACAATGCTGTTCCCAGACAATGACATAGAATCCACAAATATTAGTGAAATTTGGTTTAAAGGCTCAGATTTCGCCGGTGGGCAAACCCAGAAATCAACACCACGTACTGTTACTGCCAAGTGGGAGATTTTGTTTTGATTTAGCAAAGTGCTCGGGCTGCTATCTCACCCAAGTACAGACTCCGGAGCTGTTTTTCCTAGAGGCCTCGGTCCACAGAAGCACTTAATCAGGGCTTAACTTTAAGGAAGTGAGTGATCTTATTGACTTCAATGGATGATGCGCATTTGTAAAATCGCGGCATTTAAACGTTCTATTCAAGTGGTCCAAATCCAGCGAGGAGGAAAATGGCTAATGTTGCATTTCCCTAATAAAATCATGTATGACATTCTTGAGATGGAGACAGTGAGGTTTTGAAGTCCTTTTGTTTACGCGTTGCCAGAAGAAATTGATTAAATTGCCTGGGATTAGCGGCTGCTAAAGAATGGCTTTTAATTAAATGGTAGAATGTGTCACTCTCTACACATTTTAGGCCACAATCTGTTGGCGTAAACTGTGTTTTCTCAAAGTCCGTTGTGACCAGATGAAATGAAGTTATTACACTAGCCTTTACACCTGAAAGATTCTTGCTTATCTGGGTATCAACTGCAGTAGTTTACATATTGCATTTGTGACTGAAATGTAAATATTACATAATAAAGAAAATACTATTATGTTGTATTTATATATTGACCACATAAGTGTTCTCTTAAACAGAAAATCCCATTACTACAGCTCCAAATACCAAGCTAAAGCATAAAGCTAAAGCTCTGAGCTGGCTGCTTACTTTTCTGTGATCTGATTTATGCCTTATTGAAATCAATTAAAAGATTTGCACCGACTTCGGAACGATTTGGATTGGGTGTTTAACTAGTAAAAGAAGTGATAATTTAATAAAAGCCCACGTACTTCTCTCTTTTTTCTCATTAAATCTAATGCCAATCTCAAGGAAGGGAATTGAGAATTACGGTGAATTTGACAACTGTTTCATCTAAGCGCGCAGTGGATTTAAACATAAAGCATGAGAACCAAACAAAAAGGGGTTTTTGGATAAAGGGATTTCTCGGACACTTGTGGACACCTGGGTCAGATGCAACAGGCTCCTGAACCTGGCTGTGCTTTCACCTTAAAATAAATAAATAAGTAAAATAAAAATAAAAATTGAGGAGCCCGACGATGCTGTTTCTTCCAGCATCTCTAAGATAACGCTTTGGAGCTCTTAAAACATTTTTTTTTTTTTTTCTGTATCTCTCTTTGGTGTTACTCTTTGTATGATTTCAAAGCGACTGCTCTCACCCACCAGAAAGACGGCTGCCGCACTGCTGTGCAACGCGGCTCACTTGCAGAGGGGCCTAGGGGTCCGTGCGGATGGCACGGTCAATGTAGCACACAAACTGCCAACACTAAGTTCAGAAAATTGTACTCTTTATCCTGGAAAGGGATCCCAGAACACATGAGTTTACAGTTTATCGGGGGGAAAAAAATCAAGAGAAGAAACGATGCATGGACAATGTGGCTTTATAGAAAATAATTAAATCGAAGAAACAATGAAAATGGAACTAAAGTTGAAACTGCACTCTTGTGATATCCAATATCAATGCAATCATTTTGCAGCAGATAATATGCATGGCAATTAGAGCTTTTTTACATTATATTATAATAAATTCATAATTCATGCATACAACGAGAGCTTTTGGAAAGGAGAATTTGAATTTAACAAACACTACCACTCATCATCTGAGCAAAGATGGCAAAAGGAATTTCAACATTATTTGTGATCTACAAAATTGAACCATCGTTGCTTTGTGTTGTGCTTCCCTTGCACAGACTGCAGTGCCTTCTGTCTGCTTTAGGGTGTGGCATCTGCCATTGGGGAGGAAAAACTGGCATGTGTTGCCTTTTATAGCAGACTGATTTCATTGTGCTGAGGGCCTCTATTTTATAGCCTCTTAGTTCCAATCTTGTAGCCGAGTTGCTGAAACAAATGGAAGGAATAGGAGTGGTATAAACTCTTTGGCTTAAAGCGTCATCTTTTCTTTTTTTTTTCCCCTTTTCCTGGGGAAAACATTCGCAAATAAATCCGCATTAAACTTTGTGGGTTATTTTCCTGGGCAGAAGAGTTGTGGAGTATGTCAGGAACTATTGCGAACCTCAGTTGGGGTGCTACCAGTGCACGTTACCGGGTTTTAAATGTATTATATATTTTTGCTCCAATATAAATGTCTTAAGGTATAAATGTGTAACCGATTTTTTATTTTATTTGCGAGTGCACGTGTAAATAAATACACACAAGTAGACATCTATATTTATATTTGCATATGAAAGACTTCAAATAATCAACTTAGGTGGTTTAATGTGTATAATTATCGCGCATTTGAATATCGAAAAGAAGAAAATCCAGGAGAAAATGTCAAAAAGGCTCACTAACAAAGATGTAGTATTCTCTTGGCAAAAGCTGATGAATGATTTGGCATGAATTCATCTTACAGTTCTGTTATTCTCTCTCCTACAAAGATGATATACCCCTTTCCAGCAGTTTGCATAGAACTGCAATTTGTTGTTGTTGCAGGCTGTAATGACCCTTGGGTATGCACCTGATTCCCCCCACTAGAATTACTCACCATTTTTTCCCCCCACTCTATATTTTTCCACTAGCCAGATAATGTTTCTGCACTTGCAGAGTACCAAGAGAAGACAAATACACCTGTAAAAGAAGTGTTATCAAGGTGGACTTGATGAATGCTGGGACTTTTCAAAACTGGCTCCATAATGGAAATCCGAATATTTCCGAATTTTCAGACAGGACTAAAATTAATAGACGTTGGATTTACATTGGTCATACATTTATCAATGATCTTTGTGGGTAATTCAACATCAGAGCATGAAGCTTCTGCTCTTTAGTGTTTCCGCAGTGGGTACAATGAAGCCGAGCAGCTCATGACGGCATTGCTCTCGAGATGCTGCATTTTTCTCTACCGTTATTACCGAGTCTCCTATTTAGCCATTGTGAAATTTGAAAATGTGGTTACCTTTGGCAGAGTGCATAGAAATATTCATCTGAAACAGCACATCTTAGCCCCTTGCTATACTGAAAATGTTTGCTAATATCCCGGTTTGCTATCTACGCTCTCCCCGACGCTTTCATTAGTTTAATGTCGTGTGTGACTATTACTTTTTTGTATACCGGGGTATCATTTGTAGTAAGATAGCTATAAAAAAAACAACCTCCAAGCCGTCCTGAAAAATGGCTCAAAAATGTAGGTCATCAGCAACAGCTTTCCATTTGGAGCGAAAGTTATTTGGGTGACGTATTTTGATTTTTTTTTGTGTGTGTTGCTGCTCTTCCATGAGTGTCCTGCGCAGGCTGGAAATTACATTGTTTCGGGAAACAACTAGGAGACCGCGGACGGCTCCCTCCCGTTGATGTGCGGGGCGCATACTGAGAACGGCCCTGCGTATAGGGGCGTAATTAGCGCGAATGGCCATTAGGCTGGGGAGACAGCTGGGCCATGTGGACACAACCGCGAGGATGTGGAATTGGGGTTAAATTTCAGAAGCGTCTGCGCACAAAATGGGGAAAAAAATAAAAATAAAAATAAAGGGGAAAAAAAGGGGGGAAAGTGCGTTTTTCCGTGAAACAGGGAGCGTTTCCCTGCCGGGGGAAAAGCGACACGCTGGATGGAGGGAGCAGAGCGCAGCCTCCCCGAGTTTGCCCCTCGGGGCCGCCCGCTGCCGGTGTCCCCCCCGTGTGTCCCCCCGGTGTGTCCCCCCCCCGGTGTCCCCGCGGGTGGCGGCGGCGGGGCGCGGATCCGCGGATCCAGTCCGCGTTTTGCGGGTGCGCGGGGCGCGGAGGGGGCGATGGCTGCCGGGGCTCGCCCGCCCGTGCCATGCTGGGCCGGCGCGGCGCGGCCGGGCGTGCGCCTACCCATATCCGGGCTGGGGAGGAAAGGAGGGAAAAAAAAAAAAAAAGAGAGAGAGAGAGAGAAAAAAAAAGTTTCGTTTAAACCCGAACTCACTCACACACGCACACAAAAAAACTTCCAACGTGAAATCGCGGAGCGGGAACGGTCGCGAGGCGCTGTGAGCAGAGCCACGCGTGGCGCTGCCAGGCCGCGCTCCGACCCCCTCTTTCTGAGGGCGGGGGCCCAGTTTTTGTAATTTTTTGTTTAAAATTTCCACTTTTTTTTTTTTTTTAATTTTTTCTCCCATCCCCCCCGCCGGTGTGCCGGGTCCCCCAGCCCCGCGATGTCGCGCTGATCATGGCCGCGCAAGTGGCAGCGGCCCCGGCGGGCGCCGCCAAGGGCACGGCGCCGAGCCTGCCCGCCGAGCGGGGGCCGGGGGGCGCCGGCAGCAGCCCCGCGGGGGCTCCCGGGGCTCCCGGCGGCGTGAGTAATGTAGAGCGGCACGTCCCGCACCGCCGGCAGCGGCACGGCGAGCCGCCGGACATGGCCAATAACGCCGCCGCCGCCGGGAACGGCAACGGCCCCGCCGCCGCCGCCGCCTCCGCCTCGGAGCCGGCTGTGAAGGAAGGTGGAAGCTCCTCGGCGCTGCCTCCGCGCTCCTCGCCGCCTTCCTCCTCCTCCTCCTCCTCCTCCAACCCGGGCCCGGCCATGGAGACGGGGCTGCTCCCCAACCACAAGCTGAAGAGCGTCGGAGGCGATCACCCCGCCGCGCCGCCCCAGCACCACCACCACCACCACCGTGCCCAGCACCCGCAGCACCATGCCCACCACCACCACCGTGCCCACCACCCGCACCACCACCACCACCACCACCACCACCGCCCGCCGCAGCAGCAGCAGCAGCAGCAGCAGCAGCTAAATCAATTCCCGCCGCCGCCGCCGCAGCAGCCGCCGCCTCAGCACCATCCCGTGCAGAATAACAACAGCAGCCTCGGCGGCGGCGGCGGCGGCGGCAGCAACAACAACGGCGGTGGCGGTGGCGGCGCTGCTCAGCCCAGTGCAGACATGGAGCAGCAGCAACATGGAGGAAAAGACAGTGTTTTGGGCGCTCAGGCCGAGCCCCCGCAGCAGCCGCAGCAACTGCTGAATAAAGGCGCCGACGAGGAGGAGATGCCCGGCAAAATGGGCGAGCCCATCGGCGGCCGCTACGACCACCCCGGCTTGGGACCCCTGGGCGGACAGCAGCAGCCCCAGCAGCCGCCCCCGAGCGCTGGGAGCGGCGGCGGCGGCGGCCTCGGCGGCGGCGGCGGCGGAGGCGGTGGGAGCGGGGGAGGCGGCGGCGGCCCCTCCGCGGTGGGTGTCTCGGAGTTCAATAGCTATTATGGCAACGCTGCCCCTGCCCCTGCCAGCAGCGCTACGGCGAGCCGCGCCGGGCCTTGCTTTGATCAACATGGCGGACAACAAAGCCCCGGGATGGGGATAATGCACCCCGCGGCGGCCCCCAACAGCATGGACCCCCTGCAGAACTCGCACGAAGGGTACCCCAACAGCCAGTACAACCACTACCCGGCCT
>NC_048895.1:54259382-54279438 GCF_011077185.1 Oxyura jamaicensis
CGGCCGCCGGGGCAGGCGGCGGAGGAGGCGGCGGCGGAGGAGGCGGCGGCGGAGGCTACGGGGGCTCGGCGGCCGGCTACGGGGTGCTGAGCTCCCCGCGGCAGCCGGGCGGCGGCATGATGATGGGCCCCGGCGGCGGGGCCGGCCTCGGCAAGGCTGCTGCCGGCGCGGCGGCGGCGGCCGGCGGCTTCGCGCGGTTCTCCGGGCAGAACCAGCACCCGTCCGGGGCCACCCCTACCTTGAACCAGCTGCTCACGTCCCCCAGCCCCATGATGCGGAGCTACGGCGGCAGCTACCCCGACTACAGCAGCCCCAGCGCCCCGCCGCCGCCGCAGCCCCAGCCCCAGGCAGCGGCGGCCGCCCCGGGCAGCCAGCAGGCAGCGGCGGGCATGGGCATGGGCAAGGACATGGGCGCCCAGTACGGGGCGGCCAACCCGGCCTGGGCAGCGGCGCAACAAAGAAATCACCCGGCCATGAGCCCCGGCAGCACCGGGCAGACCATCAGCAGGACACAGGTAACCAGCCCCCCGCGCTCGGTCCGCCGCGGCTCCGTGCCGAGCCCTCAGTTTCTTTATCCCTCACTTTTCTCCCCCCCTCGCTCCCTTTTCCCTCTTTCTTTTCTTTATTTATTTTTCTCTTTCTTTTTCTTTTATCCCCCCCCCCCCCCCCCCCCCACTCCTGCGGGGCCGAGCCTGCCGCTCGCAGCCTCCCCAGCGCGGGTGAGCGGGCGCAGCGCGCCGCCCCGCCGAGGCTGGAGGGAGGCAGCGGGGAGCTGCGTTCGCCGCCGAAATCGGGCTGCTGGCGAGACCGGTCAATTATTTTTTTCCCTCCACTCCGAAATCGCGATGGGGAGGCGCGGGGCCCGGCGGAGAAGCGGCTCGGGACGAGGGGGGGGATTTTTGTCGGAGCTCCCGCAGGATGATACTCATTATCTTCCAGCAGGGCTTGCTTCTTTCTTTCTTTTTATTTATTTTTTGTTGTTGTTTTCCTCCCTTTTCTCTCTGTGTAGCCTGGTATTTTCCATTTATTTATTTATTTATCCCGCATTTATTTATTTATTTAATCGTTCTAATTTTTTATTTATTTTTATTTTTTTCACGGAACGAGTTGCGCGCTCCCCTAGCACAATTAGTTTTGTCCCCGGCGGACTCGCCGCCTTGCAAAGCCCACTGAAAGCAGCCAGGTCCTCTTCTTTTATATATATATATATATATAATTTATTTTTTTCCTTTTTTTTTTTTTTTCCCAACCCCCCCATCCCACACCCCTCCTCTCTCTCTCTCTCTCTCTCTCTCTGTGTGTGCGCGTGTGTGCGCGCCTGAGTCACCGCGCTCGTGTGGCGCCCCGCCGCCGCACTCGGCTGCCCCGAAAACCGCCTTTTTCTCCCCAAAACCCCTCGGCAGCCCGAGCCGGGCCTCCCCGAACCCTGGGCGGCCGGAGCGGGGCGCGGGCAGGGCCCGGAGGCCGCTCCCTGTGCTGCGGGTGGGCGGGGGGGGGTGTGTGGGGGGGCTCCCGTCGCGAGGGGCCGGCGAGGAGAAGGGGGGCGCCCCGAAGGGGGGGCGTCCGGGCGGCCGCCGCGTCCGTGCGGGGCTCGCGGGGAGCCGTGCGCGGCGGCGGGCGGGCGTCGCTGCTCGGCGAGGCTGGGAATTTGAATTGTGGAGGTAAACGGGCTGCAACCGTCTCCAGACAGCTGCCTCCGAGCTGACATCCAATCTGCCGCCTGATTGGCTCCCCGCTCGCCATTGGGCACTTGGCGCCGCCGATGTAAATAGCAGCGCCCGCACCCGCACCCCGCTGACGGGACGGGGCCTGGCGGGACGGGGACGGGCCCCGCCGGTCCCCTCCCGCCGGTCCCCTGGCGGGGGTCCCCCTCCGGGTGTGACGGAGCCGGGAGCCTCACGCCGTGCCCTTCGAAAGCCAGTTTGTACCGTCGCGGGCTGTGGATGTTACGCAAGGGGCTAGGTTTCGGTATAAACCAACAGAAATATCGTCCCTAACGTTAACTTCGCCCGTGTGAGCTCGGTGCCTAACCGAACGCAACCTCGTCAGCACGTAGCTGCAGCCCTGGAGTGAGAAAACGGCACGTATCGCACGAGGAAGGCAGAAAGGAGTCGTCCTGTCAGGCACCGCGTCTCCGGAGAACCCAGATAGTTAGGGGGGGCCGGGACGGAACCGTGGCCGCGACGCTGCAAGGAGCACCCGGAGCTGTTGATCTCATTTTTATACACAAGCATGAGATTGCGCTTGAATTCTCAGTAGGAGAGTGCATCGTGTTAAATGGAGTAGGGCATTAGAATTTTATGGCTTGCTTTTCCCTTCAACGAGATCTTTCTGTTAAATCTTTTAATAGCTTTTAGCAGTGAGGACTAGCAGGAGCAAACGCAGGTGGACGCTTTTGGGGTCCTCAGACAGCTGGATCTTTCTATAAAGTGTGTTCTTCAGTGAACAAAACCTGGAGAAAGCGTTGGATGGTATCACAACTGGTGTATTAATCCTAAAAAATAATCATAGAAACCTTGGACAGGCTGGCTGTGTGTTTGCCTACTTCCAGTGGAGCGCTCCTGTCATGTTTTTAGATTTTATTCCACTTCCGTATTATTTCTTCCAGGGAAGTAAGATTTTTTTTTTGGCGAATGTTAATTTTTACCTTTTAAAAATTCACAGTGATAAATGGGGTCACTGGAAGCCATAAGATAACAAGGCTTCGTATGCATACCCTTTCATAATTAATCCAAAAAAATCTGCATTGTTTGCTTGCTTTTAAACACAGGTAGTTCACAATTCATGCCTTTGAAAGCTGGGAAAACCGTAGTCCGATAGAGATGGCACGTGCTACTTCAGAGTGCTATTTCTCATGGCAGAAATTGTTAAAAGTATTTTATTTTTATTGGCGTGAGAGTAAATTCATTATGTCCTCAGCATGACCCTTAGAAATGCTTTCTTGTATTTATGGGTTTATGTCCTCTCTCACAGGTTTCTTTGTTGTTGTGTTTTTTTTGTGTGTGTGTGGTTGTTTTTTTTGGTACCGTAAGAAATAGGATGCAGCTTAGAAAGAACAGTCTTGCAAGGGCACTATTCTTTGATGTTTTTATTTTTATTTTTTTCCTCAAAATAACTGTAATAAAGGCAACTCATCAGTGTTCTGTATAATAAGATTTTTCTGTCTTAAGTCGTAAGTGGTTGAGATAAGATTTTCTTAGATTTTAATTAATATTTTTAATGTAGAAAATGGGTTGTATAAAACAAAAAATAAATACTTACTGTTAGCTTACAGAACACAATTATTTCTGTACATTGTCTTTTGTTTTTAATTCCCAAGTGGCCACCTCCAGGTATGTTGTATCAGTAGGAAGAGAGATTGATTGCTTTTTAAAAGAGTGAAAGGGAATATTCAGTCCAGCGTTCGAACGTAAGGCTTCTCTCCTTTTTTTTTTTTGGGGGAATCACCTGTGCATATGCTGTGTACATGTGTATACACACATTAGAATACACTCACTTGTCATGTGTCTTTGCAAAGCAGATGATGATTGGCCCCACGCCTATAGAAACTATTGTGCTGTGAACAGAAAAAAAAAAGGGGGGGGACTGTCAGTAGGCTACAGCCTCCGAGATACTTGCTCAGGAAATTCTTGCCTCAGCGTGGGCAATTTTTGTAATGTTCAGGACTGCGGCGTCCTGCTCTGCGCTGAATTCTGTGTTTGTCCAGCCTTTTAAATTATTTAAGGAAATTTTGCTTCAGTTTCATTTAATGTCCTTACCCAGCAGCGAGATGAGATATGTAAGCTCGAAAAAGAGGCCTCTTGTTTCCGAAGAAACGCACGTTTTCAAAGCAGATGGGTCTTGCTCATGCTGATACGTTGATGCGATTGTGGAGGCAGTTTTGTGATGCTAGTACAGTACCTTGTCACTCAGTTATTTTGATTATCGACAAATTCCTTGGCAGTGTACAAATACTGAACGTCCTGAGGCTCCTTTTATTCCACGGCTCCGATTTGCACTGCAGCAGCTTAACACATTAGGTGGCCTATCTGTGCGCTGTATGTACCTCTTTCTCCTTCGTGCACGTGCATAAGGTTTACGAACACCTTACACACAGAGAGAGAACTTGGGTCCAGGAGCACCCACATAACACAGGCTGCTGACCTGGTGTTAGAAAAAATCCGTCGAGCTGCTCTCAGTTCGTGTGCATGTGGATCAGTCATCTGTTTTGCAACAGAGAAACTCGGAGTGTGCCCCATTCTGCAGCTTTTTGTGCCGAATAGGTTGCCTTTAACAGGAGTTCTGGCGAAATCAGGGCTGTGGAGTCCTGACCTGTGTCTGAAGGCCATTAAACAGCTGTTAGTGTGGCAAACAGATTCTTGATGTCTCAGTGGGAGAATAAAATACATTTTTCCCTGTGCATTTTCGAATAAACAGCCTACTATTCACATAGCTTCTATTTAGAAGCTGCAAATAGCAGTATTCTCAGTTAGTAGCATCTATATATATATTATGACTATGTATTTGACGCTTTGTGGTTTGGTGTTCAGTTATTGGTTTCTGTAGCATCGCTTATGTGCCTACATGTCGAACAGCAGGACCCTGTCTGCAAGGTACAGCGAAGAGAAGAGATGCAGACCCGTTCGCTGTGTTACCGCCTCCATCGTGTTACAATTCCACCACTGAGTAGTCGATTAGCGTCTTTCTGGCTTTCTGATCCAAACCTGGGGGGAGGGAACACTAATGCATTCATCTGTCACTAAATTTTCTAGTCACGTGTGTGACATAAAATTTTTGAAATTACTGAGCACGGTCTGTTGGGTGATGCTGTTTCATTCCGAAATAGTATCTTAACTTAAAACTACATGAAATTCATGCCATGAAAACAAGCTATAGCTACTGATAGATTTGTTCCATTCTCACGTTTTTGTCTCAAATATGTTATCATCGGTATTTTGAGATTCCCATTGCTAGCATGAGGACGGCAGTAGTTTATTTATCATTATGTCCTTAAGATTGTACCTGTGTCCTAGCGAGTTACATTTCATTACTTTCTCAAAATGTGCCATTTATCAGGAGGCTTTGAAGATTCTCTGTGGATATGTAAAGCAGTGTTGCCTCACTTGCTGTGCCTGCACGCTCAAGGCTTCAGAATTTCAGTAGCATGTGTTTGTGGTAGGCTGGCTTGCTGGAATGTATTTTAGAATTGTGATTATTAAGGTACTTGGGAAAAAAAAAAAAAAAAAAACTTTTTCTTTCAATTTTGGGGCTATTTGCATAGTGTTAAATACATGTTTTGGTAGGATTGAATGAGGACTTTAATTAAACTTAAATTGAAAGTATACCTTAGTGGTTTTCGAATTTGTTTTGAAAACTGGTAATAGAAAAGTGGTATCAAGCATCATTGTTCCTGTATTGCAGAGAAAAGCAAATAAATTTTAAATGTGAAAAACTTATGGAGCCAATCGTACTGGAGTAAAATTTATTTTAGAGAAGCTTTGCCTGTTATTAAATGTAAGTATTATATTTTGGTAAAACTGAAGGGTTTCTGTACATTGGGTGCGTGTTTTGGTGTTCTGATCATAAGGCTACCTCTGACCTTCTGAATTTCTCCGATATGTTCCTGTTACCCGGTTGTACACATTCACACTCTGTTTTACACCCAAATGCTCACGTGCTGGCACAGTGCTGCAGCGGTTGAGTTGCAGGTGGGCCAGAGGGTTGCTTTTGTTTTTCTTCCAGTTCTGGGACTGTGGCATTTAGTGGCCACCAGGAACACGTTACCTCTGGAAAGGCCACATCCACCCAGGATGGTGTTCTGCAGCCGTCGAGGAATCCTTAGGGATCAAATTATCCCAAGATACCTCTGTAATTTGCGAACAGCGCGTTTTGGGGACGGTGGACGAGTGATGCTCACAGACCTACTTTTAGCTAACTTTGCTCTCTCAACAGCAACGTTTGAGCCGCACAGAATCCCGCCCGCGTTCCTCACGTTGCAGCCCGCCACCATTCCCTCTGTTGTGCAGGGTGGGGACACAGCCACGTAATGCGTACCTGCAGGCTGGCATGCCTTGGCACAACTGGAAACGCGCTTCTCTCGGGAGTAAATACGGCCTCGGTGCCATAAACATTAGCTTTTGAATAAATCCAGTCTTACTGTGATTGCATTGTGCTCTGGGAGAATGTGAGTGTTACAGGCATCCATTTACTTTCTCTGTTCAGGCAGCTGAAAAGGCAAGTGGCTGAATGAAACGAGGGATTTGTCTGTTGTGGCAGCACAGCACAGGCACCCTTTAAATCAAAGGCACCGTCACCTGAAATTCAAGTATTCCTTGCGCTGTTTCATGATTATGTACTCAATGTCATCTGTATAAAACCAGTGGATTTCTCACAGAAATTAAGCTCTGAGGAGAACTGGGCTGAACAAGCGTCCAGGAGCTCAGCTGGTGCTGCAGAGCGTGCTTCCTGATGAATGCGGTGTAAGGAGTGCGAGTACATGCTGGGGGGTGCCGAGGGCATGCGCAGACTTCCCTTGCCACCAAGTCCCGTCGTTTTATCTGGCAGACAAACTGTCTTCATTTTTTAAAGTGGACAAATTTGGTCCAGAACACAGCAAGGCATAATGAACGCAAAGCCCAAGAAAATTACAAGCGACTTTTCAGTTTAGAGCTGCACTTTATCATAGGCGCTACCTATATTCCAACCGGGAAAGTGACAAGAAGCTGAGTCAAGGTGCCCTTCTGTCCCAGGCTGTGTACCTCTCTCTTTTTAAAGAGAAATCCTGCTAATGGTGTCTCTGGAAAAAGCTTGGAGGAATCTGGTTTCAGTTTCAGTGCCTTCTTGTGGGGGGTAACAGCAAGCATCAGTCTTACACGCCTTTGATTCTGAACTTGGAGAGGAGACAGGGATTTTTTGTTTACAAATCACAGTTACTGTATCTTGCTTAAAGATTGCTTTTCAGGTGTGAATTGTTCTTACAGCGAGTATAAAGTACCTTTTAGCAAGCCCTGTATTCCCTGTATAGCTTTGTCTGAAGGCACCTGCAACTATTTAGAAAATTGTCTAATGTAAGATCATTATCCTGATGCTATTATCAAAATGTTTCATTTATATGTTTATTAAAACCAATGTGGAATCTGTGTAAAAGTTTTCAGCACGCACGGTTTGAAAGAGTGCTGATATATAGCGCATTTATGCTCCAAGTGCGGTGGGAATGTTAATTCTCTAATAACCACCAAGCCAAGTTGTGAGGCTGCTGAATTTCTGAATGGGCAGCAGCTCGTCTGTGGGTGCACAGCAGAGTTTGGTGGTTCTGCAGTGTGTGCGAGGAGTTGCTTTCAGTGCAGAGCTATCAGCATTTGATCTGCTTTCGTATTACTGCTTGCATTTGAGTCATGGTGAGTCTGGTAAATCCGTCAGAAGGACTGAGCATGTTTAGAGGTGTGTAATCTATTTATTCCTTTCCTTTCTTCAATTTCAACAACTATTAGTTAATCTTTCGCACCTGGGTTTGCCAAATTGCCCAACGGTGTTCTGCCTTTAAGAGTTCCCTGCTGCCCTGACTCTGCCCTCCTTTGCAGCCTTCTTGGGCTCACAGAGGCACTGGGTTTAGGCTCATGAGCTGGTGGTTGTTCATGGAGACGCTCCTGGGAGCTGCAGGCCTTCCCACCTGTGGGGCTGTGTCCATGGTCTCCCCTTGCCGTCCCTATTGGCTTTTTTCTGACTGATGGAGCTGCTGCTGAGGGGGAAGGAGTTTTCTGCTCCCCCCCCCCCCCCCGCCCCAGTGTTTAAAAAAAAAAAAAAATTAGTTATACCTGGGATTTTTGATTGTTACTTCCTTTTTTTAGCATGTTTGCTTAAACAAACAAAAAAGTTCAGGAAAGCTCTCATGTAAAACTACTAATAGGAGCTTGTAAGCTATTACTTTAAACCGTTACACTTTTAATTTTTTTTTTTCTTGAGAGCTTTCCTTGGATTTTCTTTAGGGATCTGCTTACTCAAAAATAATTCTGTAGCTGGTTATTGTTGAATGACAGTGATTTTTTTTACCTGTGTTAGCTACAACATGGTTTATACTCTATGAAGTTATTGTATCAAGTTGCTTGCCCACATAGCCAGGTTTGCAGCTGAGGCTGTGCAGTTAGGTTGGGGCAGCTAATTGCTTCCCTGACTAATAGCTGCTGCAGCAAAACCCCTTCTGCTTAGCTTCCCATTGGGGTGATAGTGACTGTTCTGGCAACACAGCCTTCAGGCTCAGCCTCTCAGGGGTCTGAGCTGTGGCTGCTGTGATGCCAGTGGGTGCCTGAGACTGGCACCAGGTAGGCTCCTTCCACAGCATGGCTTTGGTCACATCTAAAGTGCGAAGTAGCCTGTCATGTGCAAGACGTGGAGGGCTCTCTTACTGTAGCCAGCTGTGTCGGGGACTGTGCTTTCCCAGAAAATTCTGAAAATTAAGCTGCTTCTATCCTTTTTTTTTTTTTTTTTTTTTTTTTTTTTTTTTTTTTGAGTAAAGAAGGAGAATTGATTTAGAAAATCCCAAAAGGAAACCCAGTTTTAAAACATAGTTGTAGTCATGTGTACCATTCCCTGTGCGGACATGCTTAAATTCACAGATTGATTGAAATGGAATAGTGCCTCTTTTGCACAGGCAGTGAATTCAGCTGTGGCAAATAAATTATGTGACTTCAGAAAAATGGTATTAAGTAGAGGTTTGGTGTGGGCATTCTGCATTGCTGCCTGCATGACCTAAAGATAGCTGCTTTGACTGGAGGATACCTCAGTTTCCCTCTGTAGAGATAAGGGTAATATTTGCCTTTTTTAATTGTTTGGGATCAGAGTGCTGTTTCAATATACAGTGCCACAGAAAATAATTAGGCAGCCGAAGTACTTGTGATGTGTGAAGGTATCCAGTCTGTATTGTACCTTCCTCTCTCTCTTTCTCTTTTATTTATTTATTTTTGATTTGGATGGGATCTGAGCTGAGGTGTTCCCAACACTGATCATGTTATTTGGCTAGATTGTCAGACTTTGTTGTTTGTAAGCAGGATGCTGAAACATCAGTGCAGAAAATTACTTCTGAAAGCAAAAGGACAGGATTTGTAGTTCTTAAATTTAATTCTTTTAAAGTTAAAAATAAAGATAAGGAGGTTTGTTTTGACAGCATCAAAGGAATATGCTGGTTTATTTGCAGCCTTTGATTTGGGCAGAATGTAAGGAGTTCTGTTGTGTGTGCGTGTAGCAATTTATGCCGTGAATATTTTGGATATTCTCTGATATGAAACACTAGTATCGATGGCTGGCTTTCAGGCATGATTTATGGAAAATAATTGTGCTTCTGTGACTGACTCCTTTATGTCTCACCGTTCCTGAGCCACTCGCAGTCCCCGTGTCCACAACAACGAGGGTGTCCCTCAGGGGTGCCACGGTTTCGGAGTACTTTGTGGGGGGGCGATGGCAGATCTGGCTGACCGAAGAGCAGGAGGTCATCGGTGGGGGTCGGGAGGTGCTGCTGTGGGGTACCTGCGGGGCTGTGGGCAGGGGATCAGGACCAGGGGGCACAGCTCCCCACAGCCCATGTGGGGCCGGCCTTGCTCGCCGCGGGCGGCTCCTCACAGAGGTGGGGCGGCCTAGGCGGGGCGGCCGGGCCGCGGGGCCGCTTCTAGGCGCGGTGTTGGTAGCGCCTGTGAAAGTTTCACACATGAAGCAAACTAGTTCGCTTCTGCGGCGTCACATGATCAAAATATTTTCCCCCTCGCCGCTGCCAGCAGCTATCTATTGCTTTTCAACAACCTCGCTGGCCGGGCGGCGCGCCAGGACGCCGGGACGGCCCCGTGCGTGCGCGGCTCCCTCCTCCCTGCCTCCTCCTCCTCTTCCTCCTCTTCCTCCCCAGCCGGGAAGCTTCGCCCCGGGACCTCCCCGCTCCCCCAGCTCCCGGCCCTGCCGGGTCTGCAGCCCTGCCTTGCAGCCCTGCCCTGCGGCATCCCCTCCGCCAGCGGGTGCCACCGGGGGCAGCCCCCCGGCCCGGCACGGAGGGGGTTTCCTCCTCAGGGACTCCAAGAGCTGCCTTTTGGGTGATATTTGGGGAGTTTTTAGCTTCCCGCGGAGTGCTTTTTGTTGTTGTTGAGCATGTGGTATGCAAATACAGGGGGAATAGTACTACAGCGCATTTTGTTGTGGTTCTTTCAAGTATTAAAAACACATTTTGCTTTTCTAATAAACCCCATAACCAGGCCTTTTAATGTTTTGATATAAATAGCAATTACACTAACTGAGATCCAACCACAAAGAAAAAGAAAACACTTAAAATCATTCAGAAGAGAAATTCCCAACTTAATTGAGTTCTTCCTTTAAAGAGGAGGGGCCGGTGAGGCAGCATCTGGAGCGAGCCGTCCTGTGTTGGAGAGCCACTTCCGTGACATTCTCCATGTGTATGGATGCCAATATTTAAAAATAAAAAATAAAAAAAAGATTATTAGCATGGGACTTGAGTGCTGCACCAGTCCAAGCTGTCAGGAGTTTTGTGTACGATGCTGTTGGGGCTGCCAGCCCCCAGAAGGTTTTGCATTGCCCCCGTTCCTCCTCGTAATTCATCAAAGCTCCCTTCCCTAGGAAGCTGCCCCGTTGGGAGGGGGGCTGAGTGCCCTGTTACTCCACGAGGGTGTGGGCAGCGTCGCGGTAGTGGATGCCTGCTTCTCTCCTTTTTCTGAAGATGCTAACACTTATATGTCAGCTCTGTTATAGGATGTGGTCGTTCAGGCCTTTTCCTCGGCTTTTTTGCCTGCAGGGAGAGCGAAATGTATTTGCTGAGTACTTGCTTCTGTCTCATTTCTTTCCATAGCAGAGCTCTGCTACTTTCTTTTATCCAAACACTGATTTTTTTTTTCTTTGTCTTGTTTGATACTTTGTTTTCCTTCTTTAAAATTTCATGTTATCTCCAAATTCATCTTTCTCACTTTCCAACTCATTGGAGTGATGGAAAAGCCATCCATATTATCTTCTGCCATTTTAGAGTGGTGTGAAAGCGAGCAGTGTGACCACATATCCAGGGAGAAGATAGCTTTTGAGTGACCCCAGTACCCATCACTGCCTCCGACTTGTGTTTTCTCCTCTCTATCCTCCAAGGAATCTGTGCATGAAAACGGGTAGGGAGTGAATGACAGCAGGGAGAGTGCACTCGCTAGACAGCCTCCTGCGTAGGCAGCTCTCCTGGCAAGAGGTTAAGTTGGGTTTGAAAAAACAAAGCCCCAAATCCTAATAGGATTAGGAGGAGTCATAAAAGTAGTTACCTGTGGGTGATGGTGCCATTTTTTTCAGGTTCCTCTAAAGCTGATGCTCTTAGGTAATAGTGCACAGAGAGAAGAGAGGGAAACAAACAAAGGAGACAAAAGACAAAATGTAAATGTGACGTGGACAGTCTTTCTTTTTCCCCCGACGTGGCAGTTGTAGTTAAAAATCTGTTTGCCCAAAAGATACCTGAAAATGTCAGCTTGAAAATTGAAGTGTGGTGTTGTACCACATGTGGAAAGTGTAGAAAGGACGGGAGCTGAGGAGAAGGAAAAACGTTTTGCATCTAACTGTTTATATTAAGTAATGAATGCGATGTGCTAGTAGCAGTCTGTGCAATTTTATAGTACCTAATATTTCAGAATTTCTTTTCCATTTAATTCTTTTAATAAGGTTGGGGTGTGGAGGTAAGCATGGTGCCAGGGATGTTTGGTTGTTGTTATACGATACTGTATTTTCTTTGGGGATGTTGCTTGTTAAGCTGGTGAATGAAGCCTGTTTAAAAGTTAGTTAAGGTGCTGTCGTTCTTCTAGGAAAATACCTTAGCAATTCAAATAAGAAGAAAGACCCATTTCTCCTTGCATGGTGACTTCTAAATTCTGCTTTGCTTCTAAAAGGACTGAGATGCGTCTTTGCAAAAATTCTTGTTAGAGAAATCTCAGGCTTGCCTGTGATAGTTACTGGTCTTTTAGCTTTAAAAAAAAGCAAGTGTCTGACTCATCCTGTTTGTTCCTTCACTCTACTCCAATTCAACTTTTTCTTTGGGTTGATGCCTTTGCTTGAGGAGATGGAGAAAGAAAGTAGATGCTTCTTGTTAAAGGTTACAGCTGGTCATGGTGTCATAACAGAAGAGTCAAATAATTACGACTTCTGATCATTCTGATTTATTGTTTTTAACATTCTTGAAGTCCTTGAGCACATAGATTTGACTTATTCTAGAAAGTTGCCTCGGCCAGAGCACCAGGAATAAGGAGAAATGTAGTTTTTCTTTCTAGAAATTGGGTTATCTTAGGTGGTTATCTTGGGGTTTCTTAGATGGAAGAAGAGAGCATTTTTCCCCCATTTTATATCTGATACAGACCATTCAGTGACATGTTTTGCTTATTCCTCTGATATCCTGTGGATATTCCTCTGAGAGGCAGCTTATTCTTTCTGACTTCTGAGGATCAGGAGCTGAATCTAAGAGAAAATTAGCAGGAGAAGGGTTGAAACACATAAACGTACAGGACAATATGTATTGAAGTAAACAGGCATGTGCGTCTTGTGTAGCTGTGAAGCCAGAATTTCTTTGGGGAAAACTGAGGTCAACTCAAAAGCCTGGTTTGTTTTTCCTGTTTGTATTTCTCTGTAGCTACTTGTTACACTGCTTGGGCACTCTATCATTTAACTGTGTTGCTAAAAGATCTTGCGCCTTGTAGTGAGGTTCATGGTCATCTGAAGGTGATCCAAGACTTGACCTCTGACAAAAAGACCGGTCCCATCCTTTTATCAACTCCCTGCTGCTTCCCTTCTGTCCTAAGGTGAGCTGCATTAGCTCAATGACTTGTCTGAAGACAAAACCCACAAACCATTATCTTTCAGCCCAGTCATTGAGCTGATCTGACTTGCAACATGGTCTTGCAAGGCCAGGGCAAGCTCCCCTCAGGGTGGGGTCAGAGCAGGACATCCTCTCTGGATGGTGCTACAGACCTGGGTCAGCTTATGCTCCTCATGAGACTGCATCTGGAGCATAAAAGTACTCTGTGAATAAGGACAGATGCTTTAATTTCTCGATGCTTCTCTGGAGCAGGGAATCATAGTTACTTCTCTTCAACAGAGAAGAAACTGAGGCACAGAGTGAAAAGAGACTTTTTCTTTCCTACCCCCTAAAGATGGTGATTACAGAGAATGCACTGATTGCAGTGGCTGAATAGGCAGTTAGTATCTTTAAAAAAACAGACAAAACCCCAACAAAAAATAGCTTCCAAGGGTGGGACTCATCTGACCAAATGTATTGCAGGCATTTATACCTGATTTTATTGTGTGGGCTTGTCTTTGGTGTAAAGAAATAGTCATTTCTTGGTGTGAATCATCTCAACCTGAAGCAGGCACGTAATACAGGTCTAATGAGTCACGCTCCTAAAGCTCCACATTTTCTCACTCACTGTAAAGAAAGTCTAAGCTGATAAGTTCAGGTGTTGATGCCAAAGGGGAGGCGAAGTCAATTCCTTCCACTGTTTGTAATGTCTTTAAATCATAGAGGTAAATGAATCCAAATTTGTTTGGAGTTGTGGACTAACCTTTCTCATTACCTTCGTAAAACATTAGAACTAATGGTTTTAACAGCCATTTCTTGGTAAGCTTATGATGCATTAATGTTCTTTTTTGTATGCCTAGTCAGAGATTTTCCTGCTGTTGCTTTTGTTATACGTTATTTTTTTCCATGTAAGAACTGTCAGTGCTGCTTTTCAAGAGTATTTGTAGACACAGAGCATTCTGGCACATCTGAAAATACTGGGATGAATTTTCATAGCACTTGGCCTAAACATCTAGGTTTGCAATTTCTGTGCATAGATGCAAGCTTTTGATTTGGAATTGGACAGTGATTTTGTCCTGCAGGTATTGCTCCACAGTCCATTGAAAAACTGCATGTGTTGCTGGTGCTCAAGCGAAGTGGACCCATCCTTGCCATAGCTGTCCACAGTGATGCTCCTGGTTCTGTGGGATGACAAAAATGTGCATGTGGTGACCCCCTTGTTGGTTCACGGGGGCTAAGCTTGGTGCAAGGAGGGAGGGAGCCCACCTGCTAAGTGGAGAGGTGTCACCGAGGGACCCTGTCCATGTGGGAACAAATGGGTCACCTACTGGGGACGTGATCCAGAACCAAAATTAAGGAACCTGGTGTAATTCAGAGGGATAACGTTCTTCAGAAGTACAAAAGAAAACATGGGGATGACTATACTGCGAAGAGCTCTTTCATTTTTAATCAATTTTTTTTTTTTTAAAAAAAAAACAGTTGAAAAAAAGTTTTTGTAAAAGGGATTTACCTGCACTTCTTACAAAATGGTTACCATAATCCTTAATTATCTCTAGGGTCACTTAACCTTTCTTAGCGGAGTGTTTAAAATGCCCAAACTGAAGTATTATGCCATTAATAATTTCACTGACATCTCTGTGGCAAGGTTTCTCTTCTTTCTACTTTTTGGAGGCTGGCGTAACGGGTATTTCTTTTTGCTCCCTTTTTAAGGGATCTTTCTGATAAACAGTGTCAATTTATTCGGGTTAAGCTTAGGTTTTTGAGCTCTATATCCTCTGAAAAGTTGTATGTTTTCAAAAGAGTCAGAGGAGCCTTTTGTAGTTTTAGAGTTTGAAGTTCAACTAGTGCGTGGTTTTTAGATGTACTTTTTTTTTTTTTCCCCGATGTGTATGAGGGTGGAAGGAGGAAGCACAGCTTCCTCAGGGTTGGCTGAAATGTTTTAACTTCTGTAGCAAATGAGGTGAGAATGAAATTGTCAGAAAGATAGAAACTAAATTATTGAAGCACTGACTGTTTTAAAGTAGCTGCAAAGTACTGTAAAAGGCGAGAGTCTAACAGGCAAATGTGTAAACAGCACCTTATTCTTTCCTTGAACCTGGTTTCTCACCACTTGCTTTATGTTCTGGGAGTCTAAGTCAGTGTGGGAGCTATCACAGCCATTCTCAAAGTGTTGGTTTATGATGCTTCCACTGGAAGAATAATCTATTACCATATAGGATAGTAGAGAGAAAAGCATTTGCAAGGAAGATTAATTGAAGTAATTTATCACTTTAAGATGAAGAAGGTTCATCAGACAAAAATAAAAGCGAAGTGTTTCATGTGCTTCCATTGGAATTTGATAACCATTTGTTTTGCTAGAAAATGTATGTGGACTGGGCACCTAGTGCTTGTCTACAGGAGGAAATTTACCAGTACAACTATGTGCTATAATTATATGCTATAATTATACCAATATAACTCCCTATGGAGACACTCTTATACCAGAATAAGAGTTTTCGTGGCCTGTCCTACTCTGCTTCCAAAGCACGTAGGCTTAAGTGGAAAAGGGTACTCTTACACCGGAGCAAGTTTCCACACTGAGTTAGTTATATTGGTATAATTATGCATTTTTTTCCTTCGGTGTAGACAAGTCCCTAGTGTCTTTTCAGCTTTGAACTTTAGTTAAGAATTTCTTGGTTGTGATAAGTGTCTTAAGCATTTTCATAGTACATTTTTATAATGGGGCTTGGGTATTTAAACCAATTACTTAGGCCAATTAACATGTTCCTAGGTTGCAGATAACAATAAGATATACAAAGAGATCAGAAATGATGTTCCTAGCTGCTTGAATATACCTGCATATTTTTTCTGCTCTCTCTGGTTTTGCAGGTACTTTGTGTATAATGCAACAGGTGGAACAGTCTGTGGCGGTATAATAGATTCTGGCTGGACACTCTTTGTCTCCCGTTTCTCATTATTCCTTGAGTTTTGTTGTGCTGTCTGTAATTGCACACGTCTCAGAGGTTCACAGAAAGAGTCTGCCTTGATGAAGTGGGAAAAAAAAATGCTTCCAAAAACATGAGTTGTTTGGAGAATTACTGAAATCTAACGACTTACAAGGCAGGACTTGCTAGGCACCAGGAGTGCAAGAAGCAGCTCAAACTAGATGCAGAGGGAAGGCAAGGTATAGGTGCAGGTCTCTTCTGGTGTGTGGTGCAGCCAGAGGAAGGCTGGTGATGTCCAGAAGATGTTTGGTATGGGTGACCTCTCTTGCCTGGTATGGTCAGAAGTGGGTAGCTAGACCTGGGTGTCGATGTGATCAGTGCCTTGATGTTGGCCACCTGCTCTGGTTCTCTTCTGCCCGTATCTCCTTTGGTGCATAGAACACAGTGTGCTCATCCTCACCTTCACACCTCCCCAAAAACAAATTGCTAAATGCTTCTCATTTCAGCAGTTTTGGCAAATGTCAACATCAGTTCCTTAGTGACAGTTTTTCTTACCTATCTTTTTTACTTCTTACTAAGCTGTTTTGAAAATGCCTTTTTTGTCCCCTTGCTTTTTTTTAATCAATATTTTTAGTATGTCTGTAACATTGTAATTTCCATGTTGTTTCATTATGCCAGAAATTGAGGATTATGACTTAAAATGAGAAGCGAATTGCAGAAACAGGAAAAACCTTAAAATAAAAAAGGTGATGTAATAATACCCAAAACATAGAAGAGCAAGGCTGGAAGGGACACCAAGAGGTCATTTAATCCATCCCTCTGCTCTGAGGCAGGATAAGTTGGGCATCAAGCATTCATGACGGATGTTGCTGTATCCTGTTCTACTATAGTTGTAAAACATTGAGCCAAAAAGAATGCAGAAAGTTATTTTTACATATGCTTCCCCCCTCCCCCCTTCCCCCCCCCCAAAAAAAAAAAAAAAGAAAACAAAACAACATAAACAAAAGCCAACAAACCTCTTGCAAGATAGAATTAGCGAGAGCATGTGGTGGTTCCTATAGGAATACTTTAGGTATCTGGGTTGTTTCTGGTTTTTGGAAACTTAATGCTTTCTGTCAAAATAGTCTAAGTATGTTTGTGCAGTGTTGAGTATAATACCCATTCCTAAAACTAACTGATAGTCTGCTTTTCAGGTATATTTATTTATTACTGAAATTATTCTCTTTCTGTGTTGGCTTTGTAACCAGGGCACTGGGAGATTTAGTTTAAGAATATGTAGTATTTCCTTTTCATAGTTGACAGTATTTCTGGTGTGCAATCAGTTTTGGTTTTCCTTTTTTTATTTAGTTTCTTTTCCTGTGTGAAAGAAGCAAAAAAAAATAGAGGTGGGAGGGTAAGAAGGGGAAGAATATACCCAAGAAATCATAGTAGTTGCCAGAAGAGCTGGGTTTAGCTATAATGCGAGGTTAGATATAAAGTGAATAAGGGGGCTTTAAGAAAAGACTTCTTCCCTTCAAGAATAAACAGAATATACATTTCAGAGCCTTACACGTGGTATCTGCATCTCTTTACTTCTAAAATGAAGTTTGCAAATGAGTGTTGGATGAATAGCATCTTTCTCAATTGAACAATACCTAAAATTGGAATTGCAGATACCCTGTTGCTAAAATGAGTCTTTGGGCTTGTTTGCTCTATTCTGCCTTTTAGTTATATCAGCTGAGAAACATCTGTCTTTGCTGCTAAATGACCTCTTCTGGCTAGGCCAAGTGATTCTGACAGAATGAACTGTCTCCAGCCCTCATCAGCAGCAGGAGGAGGCTGCTGTAAGCTGCAGCCTTGGAGAAGGGAGAAAGATGAGATGTAAATGTGCTCAAATTGCTGTTTCCCACAGAAATAGCTTACTCAGGCATGCCGGAAAGATTCCCCGTACCTGGACTGCCTCACTGATTTTGAAGGCTGTCACTTCCTTCTCTTTCCCCCCATTTAATTTGATTGTTGATTTTTAACTCTGCTCTAGATTCGGTGACTTTTAGGAAGCTGGGGATGCTCTGTTTTGGCAGTGGCCGAGAGGGACTCCTAGGCCCTGGGTATGCTCTCCAGCAAGTAATGGAGTTTCTCTGAAGTGCTTTTAGGAAATGTGTGCTGGTGTTTTCACACGAAGGCTAACGTGGGCTCTCTTAAGGACTGGGAAACAAGAGATGGGCATAGAAGTGGAAAGAAGCCAAGAGTTCTCAGGCAGACTAAATCTGAGCGTAATGATTTCTCCTGTGAGAGGGGAGGAAATCCTATGGTTATGGTATATTCAGGTTTCCTGTTCACTGGGGTCTTGGATGAGAAATACTGAGGTCAGCTTTCCTGCTTTTATACTTATCAAACCAGACGTGTCTCGCATGCTGTTTTTTAATTTTAAATGATGTGATATTAAAAGAAAATTATGATATATAGTGAACATATCTTTGTATGTAAACTGAAAGTTCTTGATAACAGTAGCTATGATAAAACCATGCTCTTAATTGTGAACATCCAGGATAACTTACTGCAGGGGTGCGTGTACCCATGATTAATCCTGTTTCTGCACTTAACATATGTGGATGTTGTGTGCACGTGTTTCTTTGTGCTGAGGTGCTCTAGATGCTCTCATAGGCTGTTTGTGGTTGTGGAAGAATTTGTCCCTTTTGGAGACGGTGAGAAGAGGAATGAGGGCCTGGCAGCTTTCGCCTGTTCCAAGTGAGAAGCAGGTGAAGTCTCTAGGGTTAAACCAGAGTTTCATCTGTTTCAAATCCAGGTCAGATTTTTTTTCCTGAGTAACCCATAGGGAACTTTGTATTAATATGCAAATAAATTGTTAGAGGTCTATTCTGGACAGCTCTCTGGGAGTCTTTCCCAAACCTCTAAATTTATAAGTTTGTTTAAAATCTGTGAGTATTGGAGCTGATTATCTTTTTTTTTTTTTTTTTAAATCAGCAAAGCTTGTAATTTACTTTTGCTACCGTTATTTATTTTGCAAAGTTTGTACAAATAAATATGTACAAATTGTACAAAATAAATTTGTACAAAGTATGTTTGTACAAATACATGTGTTGATCTAAAGAGCTTTTTTTTTTTTTTTCCTTGAAGAAATCAAAGTTTAAGTCTGTGAATAGATCCCTTAATGCTTGGAGTTGTTGACTGGCTCTGCGTGTCTCTCGGAAGGGCTGCTACACACTAAGTGCACTCATCACTCTGTTCAGAATTACCCTGTTGCAGGCTGTTCTTGCCACTACCTTCAAAGGGAAATTTACAACTCCTGTAATACTTGTCCTTTTAATTCTGAAATCCAGATGAAGCATAATCCCAGGAGTGTTGTTCCACTGTTGCAATGTAATCTTTTTCAGATGATACATGATTTAGTTGGAAACAAATTAGCAGCTATGCATGCCTAAAGAAAGCAATTTAATAAACAAGATTTTTGTAAGACCTAATCAGAATTGTAAAATGATACTTGGGAATCAGTTACATTATACAAAGGAGCTGGTGCGAATGTAGGCATGTGTGTGAATTCATGGTTTCCAATCACATTGTTCTCTCAAGTAGTACAGAAGCTCTGACCTTCAGCCTACTGTTTCCTCTGATTTATTTCTTAGCTTAAATATTTTCGATCAATAATGAAAAATTCCAGTCATAACTGTAGTTTGTTCTGGTGATTGATTTTAATTTTTTGTAAGCTACTGAAAAAAGCTATTTCCTTTTCTAGTGCTTTAAATCACCTGCTGCTGGTAATTTTTTTGTTTGTTTTGTTCCATTGCAGAAAGTTAGTTTCGTGCTCCTGAGAGTGTCTGTGTTGATGAGGAAGGTCACTTAGAACTCCAGAATAGTCACAGGCAGCTACTCGACAGAATTGTTTTGCTCCAGCTCCACAGCAAGGCTGTCTAGCCCCAGACTCGTTACCTCTGTCTGTTTGACCCTTGGACCGAGCTGTTGGTATGATTCAGGCTGGGACAGCGGGTTTTTTATGACGTCCAACCAACGTGATACAAAACTGCTGTGGCATGAGAGTTTTTAAAAACGGTTAAAAAAGAGCCAGTTAGTTTCCAGGTAACTATTAATATTTTGTGCTATTTACAACCAAGTTTTTTCAGTCTCTACAGGAAACAGTTTTAACATAGAAAATATGTTACAAGAGGAACAGTTTCTTGGCAGTTGGAGCAGTGACAGGGCTTCTGTTGTAGATCTGAATTTGCCTTCCAATTATCCTGATCCTAAATATATCCCTTAGGAATTTTGTGTGTATTGGCTCTGACTTGGGGCTTTCCCCTGTTTTCTTACTTAATTAAAACCATTTCTTCCATAATCGGGGGGGGGGGGGGGGGGGTTT
>NC_048895.1:54279538-54324330 GCF_011077185.1 Oxyura jamaicensis
CAGACTAAAGAGAGAAGAAGCTAGTTTAATGAGTAAGCTACCTGCTAAGAGGCTAGAAACTGATGAATACAGCAAGTCAGTGCTCTGCACTTCTTTTTAACATCCCAGTCTATCACAGTGTGAGTAGGGTAACTGATTTTTCTCCTTTGTCTGATCTTCTCTTCCTGGTGTGTCAGAGGAATATAGCTCTCTGGCAACCATTTCTCAGTGGGGGCAGAACTTTGTGAACTTGCCTTAGCTGCAATCTCACATTACTGCTACGAGCAAGGAAAACAACTTACTGCTTTGTTTGCCTGGTGGAGTTGTCCATTCTGTTATCCTGCTATGCCTCTTTATCCCAGTAGCCTATCTATTTTGCATGTGTGTTTTTTTTCCTTCTGATTTTAATCATCATGAACTCGGAGACCTGCAAAAAGAGATGAAAATTGCGTCAGTCTGCTCGTACCAAAGCAACCTGTGCTGTGTGCACGCAGGGAATGACAGGGCACTTGGCAGAGAGCAGTGTCAGGTAATCTGTGGCAGCAGTCAGGGGGAGAGCAGGAGCCTGGGGGTGGGGAGCTGTGTTTTCTGGAATGCCCCCTGGATTCGTGTGTGATCTGGACTCTGGCTGATCCTGGAATTGCATCTGATGAGGTGCATTACAAATGCCACCGATAGGTATAAATCACTTAGAGTTGCTCTTTGCTTTTATTACAATACTGTAGTCTCAAAGCATGGCCTAGATGTTTTGAATTTGTTTTATTCAGGAGTACTTGATGCAATCCAGTGCATAAAGTTGAATTTGAGAAATTGAGGGGCTTACTTTTGGAGTTGTCTCAGAAATAGGTCTGCTTTTTGAAGGCTTTAGGTAGTGTTTTAAGAGGTCTAGCTGAAGCTTAGGTTGTTGTATTTTTCTAAATAAGTTTACCTTATGAAGGTAGCTTTCTGAAAATCCAGAGTGCATTGTTAGAGCATTTGTGATTTCTCCTTTTTAAAAACTTCCGGAGTGTTTTCTCTCCCCTAGCCTACCATTTCTGACTCCTAATCCTGATTCTCGCAGATGATAACTGACATCGGCCTTCCCCGAAGCCTTCCCATCTTCTTCCTTGTTAAGAGTGCACAGAATGCTTGTTGTTATGAGAGTGAAAACCCAGTCACAGAAAGGTGAAGTGCTGTGCTCGTGTTTGCATAGCAGGTCAGCTGCTGAGCCAGGAATAGCAGCCCTGTCTTATGACTCAGTGCCCCGGCCGCTGGCCCGCCGGGCTCTGTGGAGCAGCGGGCTTCTCCAAGAATGCCGCAGCTATGGGGCGCGGAGGGAGCTGCAGCGGGTGGAGGAGCTCTGCTTCCAGCTCCAGCGGGGCTTCGAGGCTCGTACATAGCTTCAAAATACCGCGGGAGGGAAAACAAACAAACAAACAAAAGCTTTAAAGGAGGTCCTAGATAAGAAAAGTTGTGGTTTTCCTTTGGTCTGACTGAAAACATAAAAAAATCTGGTTGGAAATAACTTTGCAGAAGGTTGTGGATGTGGAAAAAGTTCCACGCGTTTGAAAGTCAAACTCTGCTCTGCAAACGACCTTAGAGTGGCCTGTGATTAAATCTTTTGTATAGTCAACAACAAACTCATTTTATGCAACCACAACTATGATAAAATTGAATTAAATGGACCTGCTTCTAAGAAAAGTGACTGAATAGCTGAGTACTACATTATTCAATGAATGGAAAATGGGGAGGCTGTCTGAAACTGATACGAAATGGTTTTAGCATTATGTCGGGCTAAAGAGCAATTCTGTGAAATCACTGTATTTGTTTCCCCCCTGCCTCCCCGCCCTCAATTTTTAAATAGCAGTGCTCTTCATACTGTCAGGATTCAGTGTTGTGACACCCCTACTCAAAAGTTATGACAGCAGTGTAATGACAGCTACTGCCTCTTGAGAATCAATCAGGCAATTAATTTTGTAAATGAAATGCTGATTATACAAAGCTTCACATGAGAGGCCCAGTGATTAAAATCAATTTAACAAATTGTTTCAGGTGGGACTTGATTAATAATTTGCCATAAATGCTGAGGATATATGACCAGCATACCTTTTTGTGTGTGTGTGTTAATACAGAACTATATATAACGTTTGGAGTGGGGAAAAAAAACTGCAGCTCACTGTGGTGTATAGTTCTGGCTTGTGACCTAGTTGTGATGGGCTATACATTTTTGTGGGCACACTGTTTTCCCCAGTGTTGGTAATGTCACTTTCTCAGCTAGGGCTTTCCCCAGCTATTAAATACATCTAACCTTTAATTTTAATTCTGCTGATAAAGCCAAGTAACTGAGAAAGTGTATTCAAATCCAGTTGAATATTTATTAGGCTTAGGAAGAGTTTTTTTTTTTTTCCTTAAAATCTGGAGCTGATGTGGAATATTTTTTCCTCCTTCTGTCGCTCACTGGCTTCCAGGACGTTGTGCTTTCCCCTCCCACTCCAGGACGGCTCTGCAGGGAGCCTTCCTGCAGCACTCCCCTCCTTCCATTCGAGGCTGCTCTCTGCTCCTTCCCTGACAGACACTATTTTTAGTACATCCTTTTCTGTCCATCTAACCCCGTGTTTGTGTAAGAGCTGTACAAAGTAGGTAAGGGAATTTTTTTTGAGTTCCAGATGGCAGCCATGCACAGTGAGTGAAGGTGTTTACTTGTCTAGGAAGCTGAGAACCTCTTTGCCAGACAAAATAGAAGTAACTGGTATTCTGGGTGGGGTTCTGCTTTTTTTAACTTACAGTTTTCTGGGTTTATGAATGGATTTTTCTCTTCCTCGCTGAGCTACAGCATTGGCTACTGAGAAAGCCTTAGGGCTGTGACACATCCTCTGATGAATCCAGCCTGAGAACTTCAAGGTACCTTTTTTTCCCTAGCTGTATGCCTTGCTCTCCTGCTGAGGGTTTTGATTTAGGCATCAGAAATGGCAGAATGAGAAGCTGGAGCACTGGCACGTGAAGTTGAGGCATGGGCACGTGCCAAAGCTGTTGTGTTGGCAAAAACCACCCTGTGCTGACAGTTTGTGGTGCAGATGCTGGACTGTGAGTGGAAGTACCTAAAGCACAGCCATGATCTGGCAAAAAGGGGGATAAAGGCAGCTGGAAGCAATGACATGTCAGATGGCTGCAGGCATTCCCTGGAAGATGCCTGTAAAGACCCTAGATTCTGCTACACTAGAAATTACTGACAAGTTGCTGGAGAGGACTTCCACAGCAGGAAGCAAGAGCTTTTATTTGGCTAAAGGAAAGAGGTCTCCTTTTAGGAGCATCCCAGCTGGTCTGTGTGTGGGGAAGAAGAGAAGAGAATGTCAGGTTGTCCTGAAAGAAGCTTGTGATTAGGAAAGTAGGTTACAGATGAAGGTAAGAAGGCTGAGGCTTCAGGCATGATGGGGAAGGATGACGTGTCTTGAGATGGCTTCAGAACAATGAGGGTATTGTCACTGACAACTACTGACATACGGGTAATAAAAGCGACTCGAAGGGCAGCACTCCTGAGCTGAATTGCCATGTGAACTTGTCAGGGACATGGGATTGGTTTGGCCTTCAGGTGTGATAAGTGTGTATAATCACTTTTCGATGTTGTCTTAACCTTTGCTTGCACTCATAGTGGCAACATGAAGAGATTACTTGTGTGTAGTTCATTAAAAACAGATTTCTCTTCTTTGCTGTGTTTGTTGTGACGTGTTCTTTCAGTAGTCATTTTAGGTTTATCTGTCTACAAAATAATAACTAGAGGATGGTTGTTTCATTGATCTTCCGGTTTTTAGGGTGTGTTAAGGGGGACCAAGAGGAAAACTGGAAAACAAGTACACCTATGTCCTTTTCCCCCACCCTGCAGAGACACTTGCCTGTATTATTGATTTTAAAAGTTCTAGTGGAGAAGTCGTTGATTCTTGGTGGGGCATAGCTTTGCTTTTCTTCTCTTCCCCTTTTTAATTATGTACTTTCTGTTTTGAATGGAAAATTATCTTTCTGATGTCTTCCCGCAGCTGAAATCATACAGTATGCAGAGCCTTTAAGACGAGGAAAATTAAAATTTTGGTTAAATCTCTGCTAGTATATGCCTCTTCATTCACTGGATTTTCCTTCATCATAGGCTTATGTTGAACTTGGCTCTTTGTTCTTGATTATTCCTCGCTGTATTTGTGCAACTGACTTATTTTGCTTTAAGTTTTATTAAAGCCCAGATAGCAGACTTCCTATTTGAAAATACAGGAAGCATGTTTGCCAGCCACCTCTCAGATTCTAGTACTAATATAAGGCAGATTTTAGTATTGTGTATTCATACATTTTATAGTTGCGTCTTTCTTAAATGGATATTTAAAACACGTAACAAGGGTTGTGTTTTGATACGCTTTTGTCGTGTAAAAACGTTGGCTGAGGAGTCCTTGTACATGTTCATACAAATGATGGCATTATCTAGGAATGGATTATCTTTTCCCCAGTTGCGTCCTCATGCCAGCTGTGTCATTGTATTATAGTGAATACTTGTGATTATCTCTAGCGATAAATTTGTAACTTGGTGCCTGACCTAGAGCTGAGAGCTCCATGCCCATCTTTCTTGGAATGTCGGTAGCTGATTGTCAGCTGTCTTTATTATGAGGTTTCAAGGCTTTGGTATTAATAAGAGGCTGCTTTTTTTAATACAGAGACAGAAGCTTTGGCTGCAGATCAATGAATAAACAAAGAGTTATTGTATTCAGCAGCTCTAGGAGTTTGAGGGCAAGCCTATTGGAGAGTGTTGAGTTCATGTTGTTTTGTTACAGGCGCAAATGATGTTGCTTTAGTTGTTGGGATGCACTGTGGCTTATAGTCACTTTAAATTGGTGCATTTGCTGTTGTCAGCCAAACCAATGCTTCTTTGATTTTTTTTTTTTTTTAAACAAACAGGAAAGCACACTTTCTCTCTGAGGAGTAGTTGTATCTCATGTGACCGTTCTTGTCTTGTAGTGAATTGCTCTGTCTTCCTTGTGTAAGGGCTCTATCATCATGCCTGAATCCCACTGTGACCTTTGTGAAGTGTCTCCCGCTCTTCCCTGCCCCAGGACATCAGTGGTGGGGTTCTTTGTGGCATAGTTAAACGGCAAGTTTTGTTTTGGGACTGTGACCAGGATTGTTCATGTTTGTAAATATCTTTAAAATTTTCAAATAAAGATTTTGGTATAGAAGTGGAATATATGACAATAACTTGGTATGTGTAATACATAATGTAAATGGAATAGCCCATGTATCTTGCTCAGACAGCTGCTGAAGTTATCCTAGTGTGCACCTTGCCTTAGATCTGAGAGGAGGTGAGATAACAGGGAAAACACTGGTTAAATAATGAGAAAATAGTATTTTTTTTTTCTTTTCTTTTAGAACAGGCAAAACTGAGCCTCCAGATGCTCTGGGGAGAAGGTGATTTGTTTGATTTCTTTGGCTAGTAGAAGCAGGGGTGATACTGAACATACAAGCGGGTGTAAATATTTTCTACTTCTGCTTATAGCGCGGATGCTGAGTTTATGCCTTTTACACAAAACATTGAAAAGAGGAGCAGGTAATAGAAAAAGTTTGCCAGTTACTATCTGTAGGCAGTGTAGACTTTTCTCCATTTTACTGTAATGGTGAGACTGTCAGTGTAAAGACTGGGAGTGAAATCTTGGCCCTATTGAAATCATTAGCAAACCTTCCATTGGGTGCTTTAATGTGCTCACAAGGCACATAATAGGCGAGGACTCTTATGAAATGCTCTGTTCTCACAAAGCCTGGTACATGTGCAAATGAATCTGATACTGACATGAGATAGGCACTATAATAAGGGGGTTATAAATTATAATATTATTGCAGACTGAAGCAAAGAACAAGACTGAGGTATTTTGAGGAACTGCAGATCTATGCAAAGTTTAAATGAAATGCAGCAAGTTGAAAAGGAGGTGCAGAGGCAGAAGTAAAATGCAGAATCCACTCGGGCTTGCCTGGCAGAATATGGCAGTAAAAATTAGGACATGCAAACTAAATTGGCAAAAATATGCGTATTTCTGTAAAGGAAGGGAAGGGAAATAAATGGATGTTGATAACTGCAATGACACTAAAATAAAACCAAAAAGTAATTAAAACTTTCTAATATAGTGTGTGATAGAATGAAGTAAAGGCATGGAAGATGTGAGAATGTATACAGCATCCATTCATGATAATATATGTCCACTGGGATTTAGAAAAATGCAGTGCAGTTATAGCAAAACTGTCATCTTTGAAAAGTGTTAGAGTGGGTGTGGAGGCATTGGTTGTCGATCCCCACAACACGCAGAGGTTGATACTTGTCATAATGACCCTGCCACCCAAAACTTGTCTTTGAACTTTGTTGGAACTAGTGTTAGAAAAAAGATATTTGAACTTGTAAATGTTAAAGGAACCTTCAGATAGGATTATAATACATATTTCTTAGCTTTTCAGAACATTGTGGATGAAACTTTCTATAAAAACAAAACTTTTAAAGAATGCTGAAGCTGAAAATTCGAGCATGCATTAAAGTTAGAAAAAGTTATAATTAAACTTTTACCTCCACCGTACAGGACACACAGCACTCAGGGAGCAGCTGTTTTCTTCTGTTAAGTGTATGGCTCCAGGTCTTCCATACCATGCACTGTTCTGAAGACAAAATTTGTTCTTTTTTTTTTTTAAGAGTTTTCTATGGTATTGATCACAGTCATATTAAATTCTAAAATCACTTCTCTAGTGAAGAAGTAATGATTTTTTTCATTTTTACAGTTGGGAAACTGAGGCAGTGCTGAAGGAAGTTTGAGTAGCCTGTTTATGATGGCTGTAGGTCAAATTTTCTGCAACATACAGCTCTTCAAAAGCACATATCTCATCAAATTCAAAAGTAGCTGCAGTTATATGAAGCATTTCTGCAAATTAAATTGCATGACTCCAAGTGAAGAAATGAGGGATGCATTAAACTGTTACATTTTGAAAATTTATTGTTTTAATAATTTATTCAACATTAGGTAAAAACTGTGGCAGATGGAGGGGTAGAATCCCCTTTTGGCTGAGCAGCATATGACCACCTTAATCAGCTTTCCTCATCCCACTGTTTTCTGCTTTGTTTGCTACCGATCTTCTAACTTGTATAATAAATGTTGCATTTGGTCCTGTAGCATGCAACAGCCCCCTTCCCTGCGCTGCTGCTGACCTGTCCCTAGAGCAGACCTATGGGGAGAGAAGAGTAACCATGCTCCGTGAAGGAAACAGGAGAAATAGTGAGGGAAAACTTACTTCCAACAGTTCCTAACTCAGTACTTGACTCTGCAGTGATAATATTTCTTAAAGCTTAATATTTCTTAAAGGGGAGAGGGAGGTGGGCATTGTGAGTTACTTGATTTTGTTAGGCCGTGCAGAAATACGTTGACAGCCACTGGTAGATGTCTTCACCTGTACCTGCGGCGTACAGACAGCTGTGAGTTCATCTGGATGGAGCCAGTGATAGCAGTGGTAGGTTGCCACCCTCCGTGGGGACCGACCAGTGCATGGATAAGATGTGCATCCTCCATGGGTTGCATGTAGGAGTTCTTTGATGCTAGAAGATTGCTGAGACTTCACTTATACTTCGGTTTCATCCCAGGTTTTGTTTTTTCTTGTGGTATTTACAATAAAGTGTTTTCAGCTGTGGTGCAGGCCTCCCTGTCTATGTGTGTGCGCTTCAGGTGGGTGCAATACTGAATTAAGCTTAGTGTCTCCCTCATGACCACCTGCCTCCTCGTGATCCTCAGGAGAAGAAACTAGCAGGGCTAAGATGGGCCATCCTTTTCTGACATGGCTTTGAATCATGTTACTTAATGTTACAGTTTTACTTCTCCAGTCCTAAACATGGTCAGAGGATTCGTGCTGTTTTCTTGAGGTCTTGGAGGATGGAGGGGACAAGCACGAGTGGGTCTCCCTGGCTTGTCCCAGCCATTTGCCTGGTCCAATCAACTGCTTTCATCATCAGTATCTACTGTCCTTGATGCTGGTGCATTGCTTGCAGTGTACACAGTAAGTTGAGAGTGCCCAGGTCCCTCTTTGCCCATGTCCCTTGTTAGCCATATGCAGTGACCACAGCCCCCTTGGTTTTGGCACTGGGTGGGTCACCTACAGCCCCCAGCGACTGGAGGTCCAGCAGCAGCTCAGGCTCTTCAGGCCTCCACCTTTCTGAGCCTTCACATCACCCGAGGGCAAGAGGGGCAGCTCTCTGTAGAGCACAAGAAGAAGCAGGAGCTGAAGAGGCAGCAGGTTAGGGAGAAGAAAGCAGGGAAGAACGGAATGTCAGGGAGGCTTACCCTCCAAACTAACTAATGAACAAACAGAAGACCTCCACCTCTTGGAGGTCACTAGTCTACTGGACAGAGACTCTTCAGCCTGTATCCATTTAACCTCCTGACATTGTTTCCTCTTTCCTTCAGCTCTTCCTGTCCCAGTTATTTCACCTCTGCTTTTTTTAACCCACTGTCCTTTCTTGGGCAAATTTCAGGCCACCTTCTTATACCCTGTAGCTCCTTTGATCTGGTCTTGCTGTGTTCTGTGCACCTCACGCACTCTGATTTCCTCCTCTCCTAAGAATCGGGTGAAAATCAGGGGTTCATAGGGGTACATGTTTTATATTTCCTTAAAATTCATTGTCACCCCGGCAAATTAAAGTTGTCTACCCCAAAACATGGTATTCAAGAGGTATTTTTAAGTATTTTATGTAAGAACATAAATGATGTGTTCTTCTGTGACCTCATTTGAAGACATAGCTGAACTGTTTCAGCTGAATTTTCCAGAGAATTTCAGCCTCAGGCATACATATGGCCTGGAAAATTTCAGCCTAAATACTTGAAATTCGGTGAAGTCTATACCCACCTGAAAATAGTCTTCAGAATGGAAAGAAAGTGTCAGAATATTTTAACTGTAATTATCTGCATTGTTTATGGTACTATTTAAGTATTGAATGGGGAGTGGAAAATATTACATTCAAAATTAATTAAAATTAAATTTGACTAAATTTGTTATAGGAATTGAGACCTGGAAACAATACACTGAAACAGAAGATGGTGGCAATCAGCAGGGGTGTTGGGCTTCATAAGAATCTCATGAAGGAAACCCAAAACTTGCTTTAAACAAGGGTTTATATTTGAGGAGAGGAATACAACAGGTGGTACCCAGAATGAACGTGGAAACTCTGAAATAAACACAGAGAAACTATCTTGGTCTACAGAAGGGTAATTTAAGTTGTCCCTTGGGAACATGTAAGAAGGTATCTCCAGTTCATCCGCTAAACTTTTACGTGCGTCTGCTCTCAGTTAAAAGTTTGAGATGCACAATGGCCTAATAAAAATAAAGTAATAAAAAAAAATAATAATGTGTTGGTAGAGGTCAGGCGGCCTAAAGTGGTTGGGGAACCATGGAATTTGAAAAGTATGAAATATAAATAATATGCTATCCAGAGACATTTAGTGGTGAAAAATAGAAAGTTCTGATCTGGCCACAAAAAAAGGCAAATAGTAAAGTGGATAATTGCTGAGTAATACTCACCCCAAATTAGAAGTGAATGTGCAATTCTCTATGGTGGCAAAAAAAAAAAAAAAAAAGGGTGGGTGCAATCCACTTCCAATCCACTTCTGAAGTGAATAGAGGTGTCATGTGAGAATGAGGTTATAATTTCCACCTGTGCAGGTGTAGTATGGCAACATTTGAGATACTGTATTTGGTTTGGGTCACATTCCTAGCAAATAGGCGTTGGTAGAGATAGGGAAAGCTGGAGAAAACAAAAGGTTTGAGTTACTCCCTTGCAAGGAATAAATAGTAAGGACGACATATAACTGTTTGTTAAGCAGTGACTAGTTTAGGGGGGAAATACCTGTTTGTATTATGGGGGGGGGGGGGGCATAGTGTTTTAGTAGTACAAACAATAATGAAAAGAAACGGGGATGGGAGTGAGAAAGTAATTTATTGTCATAGTAACTATTACATCAGAACATAACAGCCGAAAAGGCCTTGCAGAAGTCGCATTATATTGAAGACTTTAAAATAAAGCTGGTCAACAGTGCACTGTTGGAAAAAATGTACAAAATATGCCATAGGAAGGAATCCTGCTGCTGGAGGGAAGGTAGACAGTTTGGATGAATTAATACACCTTTTTCTGGGGAGGGAAAGGGGGAAATCTCATTAAGATAAAACTGTGGTAGGCTTTTAAAAAAAAGGGGGAAGAAAAACAAAAAGCACATATTTTTTCTTGTTTGAATACAGCTGTTTGACACTTAGGAATTAAAAAATGGGCATCATATTAACAATGCAGTGCTGCTGCACTTGACAATTTTTTTATTTTTTTTTTCTGGTTCAGTTAGTCCTCAGCAACAAAATGTGAGAGTAATGCCGCACAATGGTTGACACCCGTCCTGAAGCTGTTATGGTGTTTGCTAAGTCCTGCCAAGAAGTCTAAAAATAAAACTTCCATCCCTTTCTTCCCATCCCCCTCCATCAGTGATTTCAGTTTGGATTTTCTGAGGTCTGTTAAGGAGGCAAATAAATGTCTATGTAAATTTTGGGTTATGACTTGCCTTATGATCTGAAACCTTACTAATGCATATGATATTGATGTGAAGGCTGTGAAATACTGCATTCTGCATGCGTTGCACTTTTTGGAAACTTCCTTCTCTTTACACTTGCCCCTTTTTTCAAGGAAAGAGAGTAGACATTTTCTCAAGGTTGAATGGTTTCCCATTACATGTATCTCTCTTGATAGACATGATTTGATGTGTGTTTTCATGTTGAAGTCAATGTTGATAATCAGTTTACAACAGTATACTTAATTATTTCTTAAGCTGGGATTTATTGGGTAATTATCATACCTGTCTTCGTAGGTGAGAGACAACGTCTAAACTTGAGTGCAAAGTTCATTTTATTTATTTATATATTTATATTAAGTCCCGAACTCATCATTCAGAAACTCATCCAACTAATTACGGTACTTTGCCTGTTTGCATGCCACATTGATTTTTGACCTTTTTGGGAGAACGGTATAAAGTATTGAGCAAATGCCTGCATGACCTGTCTGCGATGAGCGTGACTGTTCTGACCTGTTTCTTCCAGTATCTCTAAACCCGTTCTTTGTTTGTGTTCACTAACAGGGCAGTCCAATGGATCCAATGGTGATGAAGAGACCTCAGTTGTACGGCATGGGCAATAACCCTCACTCTCAGACGCAGCAGAGCAGCCCCTACCCTGGGCAGTCCTATGGCCCTCCCGGCCCCCAGCGCTACCCGGTGGGAATGCAGGGACGAGCCCCGGCCGCCATGGGAGGAATGCAGTATCCGCAGCAACAGGTTTGTGGAGGGTTTCACTCTGTTGCTTGGGTTTCCCTTCTCGCCGACATCGTGGTAGTGCAGTGGGTGCAAGGGAAAAATTCAGAGATAAGTTGGTCTCTTCCAGAAGGAGGGTGAAGGACTGTTTCAAAAGTAAATACCTTGTGTTGACATCGTAAATGTTTTCTGCAACTGTGTACAGTCAGAAAAGAGGTTAGTTTGTTGCTGGTATCTTTTTGGAGAGGGAAATAGGTCAAACATAATCAGTTTTCTTTCTCGGTTGACATCACTTAGCCTTGTATATTTCTTTAATTTATTTTTTTAATTCTTTCTCTCTGGCTCACGACTTATTTATCTAAAAGATGAAAACCTAGAGCTGATGTCAGCACAGCAACACTAGCATTGTCCAGTACATGCAAATGTGTTAGGTATTTCTATCAGATGTTCTATTTTTTTTTTCTCCCCCGTCCTCCTTTTGTAAGAATTTTCTGTAACTTTTCTTATTTTTTCCCCTCACCAACTTTTTCAAAAGTTAGGTTGATTTTTTGGTATCAAGGAACACGTAAGAATCTCCTTTAATCTACTTGGATTCCACTGTTGATGACACTCTTGTGCATTTTTTTCCTGCAGTTTTAAGAGAAGGTTATTTACAGTGTCCATACCATACATATTAAGGAAGATACAGTATTTTTCTAGAGTAGGACTGAAACAAATTTATCTAGAAGTTACGCTGACAAATTTTTCCTAGATTTTTTTTTTTTTAGGATTGTGACTGTAGGCAATGGGATCTCTGAGCTCTTTACTATGTTGTGAGCATAGCAAGCTAATAAGTTGATGATTAATGGGAAGCAGCATTTTGTTTTGTGCAACTGACTAGTTGCAGATCAGTTTCTTTTTACGTCATTTGTTGTTAAATGTAGAGAAGAAAAGAAGATTATGGGCTCCCAGACAGGTGCCTGGCTAGTTCTAGTTATTTCTGCTAATTCTGTCTGCTGGTACAGGGTGTTCATCAAGTACTCAGTGAGCTAGTAGTTTCAAATAAACTAGCTGAGTGAATATTACCTTTATCAGCAGTTCTCATTTTTGTTCTTTTCTGTTGTTAAATAGATATTTAGTTGTAAGGAAGAGGTCATTTCATTTAGAAATGTCAAACAATAGGCGTGGTTCTCACTTCAGACAGCGCAGCGCTTTGTCAGTTGTGAAGAAGGAGAAACTGAAAGGAGGCCGTAGCCAAACTAAAGTTATTAAAACATATTTTTAATTTTAAAATGAGTTATTCTGCTTTATGTGGAGATGAGTGTTGAATTTTCACTTCATTTGCTAATTGCTTGATAATTGTAAATTATCCGTCAGCAGGCAGTGACCTGGCACAGCGATTGGCTGCGGGCCCTATCTGTCTTCTAACGGCATTAATGTAATTGGCTGAGCAGCAGCATGGTTCTGAGCACTAATGCTCTTCGGGGGGAAAAAGTGAGAGGATAATTATGACATTGAATTTTTATTGAACGGACATCACCACCTAGGCATGATTTTGTTTTGGACAGCCTCCAAAGCTTCGCGTGTTTGGTTTGTGAACCTCTAATGATCTGAATCCAGTTCTTTTCATATTGCTCATATATTACCACCTTTCTACAAAGGATTAAAATGCAGGAATGCAGGTTTGTAAATTGAATTGCCAACTTACCAGCTGAGTGGTAAGTTGTCTTTGGCACAGGATGCCACAGTTTGATTCCTGGCTGGATTTTTACTCCTGTGACATGAATATTAAATAAGGAGAGCCTAGCTTTGCTTGTTAAAATTGGCTGCATAGCATGTGCCTACTTCTCGATATAATATATATAAAAAATAATCTTGCCAGAAGTTTCAGAAGATGAATATCAGCACTTTCGGAAAATGGGAGTCCTTCACAGTGTCACATTGAATTAATGAAAACCACAAGACACTTCTGAAAACTTGATTGGTTAAATCATCCTGGGCCTTTAGCATACACCTTCTTTGGTTTTAAGTATGGTACAAAAAGGGCATTGGGTAGGTGGGTTATGAGGGTGGAAAGCTGCACTGTAGGAAGGGAGGGAAACATTTATGAGGGAGGTTGTTCTTATTTTAAGTTCTAGCTTGCTGTTTTCCAGAGATAGCTGAGGGTGTCAGTTCCGTTTCCGTGGATGGAACAAGCAGGCTTTTTGTTAGGCTGTAAAGATATTTGAATCTTGAAGAAGACCTTGAAATGTGAAGTCTAGCTCTTTGTCAGTCAGAGCTGTGGCTTGAGGTTAAAGATACAGGACTTGACAGATTTTAACTTGCAGGCTCTGCTATAGGATGCCACAAGTGGAGAAACAGAGATGTGAAAACAGCACCCTAATGATCCACCTGAAATTAATGAAAATGAAGGTAACTGCCTAGATGTAGGTAGCTGGTGGGGTCATGCTGCATCAGGCAATAGTATATTCCTATTGAAAGCCCTTCATTGCAGCCTGAAAGCCAGAGGTGGAGGAGAGACACGTGAGGAGGGAGTCCTCTGTCATAAGAAAATTTAGAGTGGAAAAGATGAAATGTTGTCATTCTGCCCATCTGCAGCATGGGTGTTGAACATAGCTTGCTAACCTGTTGAAAAAGTGGTCTCTACATAATGCAGCAGACATCTTCTTCAGACTTCTGTTTGTTGTAGGCAAGCTTGATAAAAAAAAAAGGAAAAAAAAAAAAAAGGAAATAAAACCCCAAACTTCCTTAGAATTCTGTGCAGCAATGTCAGGATGTTGAAGGAAGTGCAGAAAGTACGGGTTGGGTATGTTCTGTGAAATGGCTACAGCATTTTGTCTGATATTAAGGGCATGTCCAGTTAATTCAGTATGAGTTAAATATGTAAAGAATTTGGACTGATTTGAGTAAAATTGTCTTCATGGGTTAGGATATTAAAGATCAAGTAATTTTGTAAAGTGTACTTGCATAAAAAGGCAAGTATAAGAGGTGAAGCTATTACTAGAAGCATCATATGCCTTATTTGTTTGTAGGGTTGCAGACTTGATAGTTGATCTCTGTTTTGACAGTAGGCAATAGATGTGGTCGATGAATTACTTAACAAAGATGGTTCCTTAATGTTGTTAGGAAGCTTAGGTTTTCTTTGCTTTCCCTCCATTCAGTGGGAGGAGAGGGAAAGGAGACAAGGCAAACCCAGCAGCAAGTTCACCTGTGTCTAGGCTGTGATTTTTCAACATGATTGAAACACAAGTTGCAGCAAGGCCAGTGTTTGCATCCCAGGGTTTTAAATTGCTGGTCTTGCATGTGAATCTTAATACTGCTACTTCATGTACTCTCCCTTCTGGTTTGCATAGGAGGAATGCAATTTTGGGATTACTAGCACTCCTTTCGCAGGGCATCAGGGAGATTACAGTATGTATGTGAAAACAGAAAACAACCACATACTTTCAGGTTTAACTTTCACTTTCTAAGCTCTCAGATCACAGAATCACAAAATAGTTTGTTTTGGAAGGGACCCTTAAAGACCACCCAGTTCCAACCCCCCTGCCATGGGCAGGGACACCTCCCACCAGACCAGGTTGCCCAGAGCCCCAGCCAGCCTGGCCTTGAACACCTCCAGGGATGGGGCATCCACAGCTTCTCTGGGCAACCTGTGCCAGTGCCTCACCACCCTCTGAGTGAAGAACTTCCTCCTAACTTCTAATCTAAATCCCCGTTCTTTTAGTTTCGAGCCATTCCCTCTTGTCCCGTCATTGTATGCCTGAGTAAAAAGTTGTTCTCCATCTTTTTTATAAGCCCCCTTTAAGTATTGAAAATATGCAATAAGGTCACTCCAGAGCCTTCTATCTTCAGGCTGAATAGCCCCAGCTTTTTCATACTTCCTTCGGATACTTCTTGGAATTGCAAAGAGTGATGTCAAAATTAAGAAGACTAATATGCAGGGATACTTAGCAACTTCATACTTCAGGCATAGTTTTGCAATGTATTTCACTGTACGGTGGATATTAAGATCTGATTAAAAACAACAACAACAACAACAAAAAAAAACACTCATTTCTTTTTGTTTAGCTACTTATTCCCCCTCCCTGCCTTTTGGACCTTCACCAAGTTGGTTGTGATGCCCTAATCAGTTTTCCAATTTTGATTCTGATGCCCTTTCAAGGTGTTTCTGTGCTCTGTGCTGTGGGAATTGTTCTGATACTTTGTAAAAACATTTATGTTAAAGCTGAGAGTATCTACTAAAAGAAGGTTTTTCTGTTGTTGTCTGATGTTGCATTTTCAGGTTAATAGCATGTAATAATTTAGTTTGTGCTGAATTTCATTAAGCTTAAAAATCAGCTCCTTGTACTACACAATATGTGTAGGTTTTGGAAGTTTGTAGCAAAGTCTGAAGGCCTGGATTTATGAGTATGTTTGAAAGAATTGAATGCTATGATGTGGCTGTTTAATCAGATGATCATTGCCTAATTGATTTTTTTAGGATGCATTAAAAATTCTTGTGTACTTGATGGACTGGAACAACAACTCATTGTGTAAATAGGATCATGTTGCTATGTGTTAACATGGTAAATTCCTTTATGAAGGGGAGTTGCGTGGATATGTACAATAGCCATTCCTAATAGCTGTTCAAAATGCAGTATTTCAGTACTTTTTCACTTCAGTACTCATCATGCACTCGTCTCAGAGCCTTGAGCCTGCTAGCACTAATTCAGTTATGAGGTTTGAGTCTCAGTCTGTTCTTTCTTTTTCACTATATAAATACTGTAGAGACTAACTGTGCTAGTCACTTGTCCCTTTCACGTTTCTTGTATTCTCGATTTGCAGAATGCAGAAATGAACCTTGTCAATGTCCTCAGTTTTAAAAATGGAACAGTAAATATTCAGAGAAATATTTTTTCTCAATCTTTTTTTGTACAATTTTTTTGAGGATTAAGGAAAATTTGCTGTTTTTTTGTTTGTTTGTTTTTGAGGTCTTATGTGACAGATTTCAGCTAGGAGTAACTTTTTTTTAAAAGGTGCAGAGAAGTTACAAAACCTCTGGGAATGTGCTGCAAGGATTTATTGTAATGGAAACTGCAAGTCAACCAGAACTATAGAAGCACCAATGTGATTACCTCATTTAGGAAAGGGTTTACAGTCCTCATATTGGGTAGTGTCCCAGATTGGAAATGTCGAATTTACGCCAAGGAAATCAATTGGCTATTGGCTTGGCAGGTAGTTTTCAAGCTAGCAAGCACAAATGTGTTTACTATTGGGTGGCTGGTTGTGTGCGTTATTTCTGAAATAATTTTAATTCTAGAAGGTTGAAACATGCAAAGAAATTGAGGCTGACTGTAAAGTTTTGCTGTGAACTATTAACTGAAAGGTAGCGCATGCATACGGTGAGTGCTAGTCAAGTGCTATGTTTGTTGTCTTGTGTGTGTGCAATTGCCTTCACCAGCTAGAGAATATTGAATAGATTGCAGTTTTTTGTGCTCCTGAGCAGCTTTTAGCACAGATGATGTTGTTATTGGTTAAGGGAGTAGATATACGAAATAAGCAGAGTTTTCATTTCTTAGCCTATTTATTTTGCAAGGGCAGAGAATGAATCAATATGATTGATTCTCAAAAAGAACTGGTGGAGGACAAAGCATTGAGATGTGTTGCCTTTTCGTAAAGACCGATAGATTCATTTCATACATGCACATAAAAAGAAATTGTGAAGCTTTGATCATCACACGCCTCAGATTTTTTTCCCCACAATTTTTGTTTGATTTGCCTGGATGTGTGTTTTTTGTTTATTTAGTTTTGCATTTTTCCTGGACATCTATTTGGAGCTCTGATTATTAGCTTTTGGGCCTTCTTTAGTAGCAAGCAGAGGTTGAAAATCTTAAAGGTGAATCTTTTCCCATTTTTCTCTTCCATTAAAAACATAATATTTTGAATGAAAATAATTTCTCAGAATACTTTATTTGAATGACGCGTCTGCTGTTCTGTCAAACTGCTACAAACTGCCAGCAAAAAAGCTGTAATTGAAATAAGTAGAAGAAATACTTCCTGGAGAGCGTAAAGTTTGAATCCTTCGTTTTATGAATCAGGAAAAGGGGACAAGAAGTCACAGCTATTTGTCTTCCTTGTAAGGTTATCTTTAAGAATGGATCTTTTGATGGTCAAGTGTTAATAATTGCAAAGAAAAGTTGGTGCTCTTTGTCATGTAAAGAAATGGGGTTTTTAAATTTCAGATTTCAGAAAGTGCTAAATAGTGTGCTTGTGCAGACTGTAGGAAAATGTTTAGTATGGTTCTTTCTTTTCTCTATACTAAGCCTCATTGACTAAATTGAAAAAAAGGCTGCTACTTTAGTTCATGGCAGGATAAGGCTTTATGTTGTATTGTCTCCGTTAGAATTATCCCTTTCATTGAGTGTAATTCACTCTATAGAGAGAGGTGAGCACAGATTACAGATAATCACAGAATCAAATTTGACATAAGTTTCAGGTCTTTATGGTAGCTTAGCTCTTCATCTTAATGCTGGTCATCTGAGATTGTTTACCAAAGGAAAATCCCTAAAGTAGTGGAATTGCATTATTATGGTAAATAGAAACATTTCAGTGGCTTCTATCATTTCTTTGAAACGGTGCTTAAAAAAAGTAGGATGAAAAGGAAAAAGAACTGATTCTTCAACTGGTGATAGACTGCTCGGAAATGAGGCAGAGTTGACATTTTTATCTGTTCACTTACTGATGTTCAGTAAATGCTAATTTTTATAACTGTCCTGGAGTAAACGGCAGCCTACATTTGTATGAACGTGTGTAAGAACCATCAACATATGATGCCAAATAAAAAAATATTTTCGTTACTGCTAAATGATTGTACTTTGTGTTGAATACTTAATAGCTATAACCACATATGCAAAGCCCACGGGTTGGTGCTTTGAAAACGGTTGCTGTTAAGGAAGCAACAGTTATTCTGATGTTGAGAACTTTGTTTATGAGAAGTATTAGCTGTCAGCCTGAATTGGAGTTAGGTGGGAAATAGATTTTGGTGATCAGAAGTGGAGAACGGAGAGTCATTTGCTGCTGTGCTAGGAAGATACAAAATCATTTACTTGTGAACAGTTCATTTTACATGGAAGCACAGGACGGGAGTTTATTTACATTTGAAGTTAAATAAGCATCATGCTTTAAGAAAACTCTGCTTCACTGCTCTATTCAACAGCTGCCATGCAATGACTATCCCGGGAAGGTTTTAAAGTGTAGGTAAGGAAGAATTAACTGTTACTCTTAATATTGTATTTATAGTAGCTTTCTGTTAATAATATTTAAAGAATAATTGGCACTCCAAACTACCAAAATTACATCCAGACCCATCATGCGCAAGTTAAGATTTTTGTAACCGTACTTTCTGTAATGTCCCTGGGGGGCAGTTCAGTATTTATGTGTTTATTTATTTATTTATTTAAGGGTTTCTTATAAGTTTATCAGAAGATACTATCAATTGCCCATAAATGTGAACTTGCTTAGAGGATGCAAGGGAAGCAATAGAATTTGCTTTTTTTAAAAAACAGGGAGTGTGTTTCCCACAGCTGAAAATAGGGCTAAAGATAAGACGGTGAAACTTGCCTGAAGTTGATGGGAAATCCGCTGTGACTTCAGCAGAGCCCATGATTTCACTCAAGGGCTATGTGGTTGGGGTTGTTGGCTGAATTGTTTTCAGCTGATGGCAACATAGGCAGAATTGTCCCTTACAGTCAGTTAAACAATTTCAGAATGAAACAGGTCAGTATCCTTCACTTTAGTGACTTTGGAACAGTCAGGTAGCTTTCTTCTTGGTAGGATAGACCTTTCAGAAATATTAGATATTTCAGGAGCTCACAACTAGGCTCTCATTGCTACCAGCAGCTTTAAAAATAAAAATAAAAATAAAAATAAATTAGATTTAGCTTCAGCCAAAGTTATGTAAAAAACAGTTTCACTGTAATATTTTAAAAGTTGCAAGAAATGGAAAGCATTTTCCATGCCTTTTTCTTTAAAGTCAGTCTTAAATGACATGGGTCACATGCAGTGTAACCAAAGCATGCTCAGTGACCTGCTTCAGTGCTGTATGTTTTATCACCCAAAGCATTGTTTTTTTGTGGGGATAAATTAATTATAAAATCTCTTATAAAGAAAAGAATTTTAAGTATGTTTTAAACCACATTTTCCTTAGGTCACTTTTTCTAAAACCAATTCTATTGCTCCTTACGACTATATTAACTAGAGGCATATAAAGATCCTAATGTAAATACTTTAAACTTCTGGTCTTTTATTGTTTTTCAAGAACAATGAATAAAAGGTTTGAGAACTTAAGGAATAACTTCAATGTACAGCTCATTCAATTTTTGTAGCCTTTTATTCATATGTTACCTTGTGTGACCCCATTTTTGGTGCCTCTCTAGTACTTACGCATTTTATTCATTGCTTTGCCTGGAATAGAACAAATGTGTTAAATGCTTGCATTCTAGCTGGTAAGTGTTTGATCTCTGAATCTTACAAAGCATTTTGGGGGTGGGGAAGAGGAGTGTGGAGGAAATCTGTGTCTGTTTTGTTTCTTTGTGTGCTCCATCCTTGTCTTCCTCTTCTGAATATTATCACTTAATGCTTTTTGCATTTGTGTGTTAAGAACAAACACGTAACAGGTATTGTAGTGACATACAGGTAATGTAGTGACTGGACAATATTAAAAAGCATATTTGAATCTTATATTGAAATATGCCTTTGGGAAAGTGAGTGAATTTGGCTTTGCTGTATATGTCAAAGGGACAAATTGCTCTTGTTATTAGTATGTTTCACAAAGCAGTGATGGAGAGATTTCTGCTTACTTCTTGGCAAACTGTAATATAGCATGTCTTTTGAGACAAGAATCCAATCAAAACAAACAAGGTTTATATGGCCACTCAGGGAAGATGTTGTTTTAATTATAGAAGTGACATTACTTATCTTGACTCTATGTACACGTGTGTTTTACAGGCCCGATTGGCAAATGCATGTTTTATAGGACAGGTTAGCAAAACTGCCTTGTTCTTTGCACTGGGTCACCTCTGTGCCCGAGCTGTTTCACTCTGTGCACATGGTCTTTAGTAAAAATAAGTAGGTGAAGATTTGATGCCAAAAACATATTGAATCTGTGCATAGAGAAAGCAAGCGAGGTTCCTCAGAAAGCACCTCTGCTGTTTTGGAGCTCCTGTTTCCCCTTTTGAGGAGTGCCACTGTGCGTCTCTGCTCTTGCTCCTAGCTTTCTCATCTGTCAGCATGAAATTTGGTATCTTTTGAACACTTCCAACTTACTGGAGAGCATTTAAAAGGACTGACACAAATTCACTGGTTTCTGTTTTTTTCATTGGTCTCATTTTATTGCTGGTTGGCAAAACTGAAGAGTATCAGAGGCCAAGATATCCCTCTACAGAATTGGGAAGTGTGTACTTAATAGATTTATGGTCGTTTTATGTTTGGAAAGTTGTCCTAGGAAGGAAGCTATTATTTTAACTTTAACCTTAAGTTCTGCAGAAAGTGATACTTCAGACTGTGCTCACCAAGGAGAAAGTCATATCTGATGTTAGAGAGCAGACAGGTGGGTTTTCAGCCGTCCAAGGTGATGCTGTGAAAAAAAATCCCATGTATCCTTCTCAAATTGAAGATTAAGGTTTATGACCTGAGTAAATGTTGAAGAGTAGATTCAGAAAATGCCAAGACTGTGAGGATACTTGGCCTTTCTTTTTGATTTTTTTTTCTTTTACATTACAGGAAAAAGAATGTTTTCTAACATTGCTTTAGGCCTATAACTCAGGGGTTACAAGAGGAATATAACCATAAAAAGTAATTGAAGAATATCCAGGAAAAGATTATATATACTTGTGTTGGCTTTTCTTTGTTCTTTCTCTGTCATATTGTCATCTCATTTTTGTCCTTCACATATATAAGTAACTTAAAATATGTTCGTATTCTTGGCATGCATTACGATCCTGTATGGCAAAATGAAAACCTGACTAAATATCACAGCCCTGTGTACATGTAAGTCGCTCTGTTTTTACTGGAGTTCCTGTAGACAAATCTAAAGCAACTCAAACTTCTGCATTCTGTAAAACTGGTTTTTAAAAAAAAATAGCCCAAAGGATAAAAGCTAGTTATTTTTAAGCTAGTTATTGTTGTAAGCCTGTTTATAAGAATGTGGAAAGATGCACACTGCATGTAGTGTTTTCCTTAGTGAGGAAAACAAGTTTTTACTTGAAAAGATCGTGTCTACGTATAAGAAATACTTAAGTATTCAACTGGCATCCATAGGCAGAATTCTTGTGTGTAATAAATTTAAGTGTTCTCAAGACTCTTATATAGATTTGCTGAAAGAAAGGACAAAAAATTTTGGCACTTGTTAATCCTGTAGTAATAAAATGCTATAAATGATAGCTTTTTATTGTATTGTGGTTTTTGTATGTACTTCTATTGTCTCAGATGCAAAATTTCACTAGATAGTACTGAAAATGGCAAACAGTCTCTGAAAAGGGGGGTGCTAGGTCTTAAATGTCAGAGTTTGGTAAAAATGGAAAGGAGAAGACCACCAGTAGGTAAGCAGTATCAGCAGCGCTATCACTGATTATGTAAGGAGTGATCATCTGCTTTGTGCATGTCAATAAAAACGCAGGAGAGCACCTTTCTTGACATGGGGGTTGCTGAAACATCAGTGCTGTCTCTTTTTGTAATACTCTCGTGGATGTTTTTGCACAAAGTGGTATCTGTCAGAGCTTGAAATACTCTTGCGCAGTTCCCTTTGAACAGGTATCTCAGGACAAGTTCTAGCACATAGTTACTTGACATGGGGCCGCCTGCTGTGGGGAAGGAATGTCTTGCTTACATACATCCGAGCTGATGTGCTAAGAACTTTGCCAGTCACTTTGCTGTTTACGTATTGGGCTGTAAATAATTACTGAACTTCCATTTTGAATCACTGCTTTTTTCTTTTTTTTTTCCTCCTCCCGTTAAGGGAAGACAATAGCAGTGGGAAATACTGAGGATGCTGTAACAGTTTGTGATTAGCCTGGAGATATTTTTATGGTGAATCTAATGTAAATCTGCACATTTCTATTGTATGCTGTCTTTGTTTTTGAAATGCACTGTTTACTCTCCCTATGTTGCTTTCAGTAGTACTGTTCATCTAGTAATGCACGTGGTGTGGAGTATGTCAAATTGCAGTTGAAAACAAATACTGTGAACGACTCACCTAAAGGATGCAGTAAGAGTGCTAAGATAGAATATTTTTCCTTAGAGATACCTTTCTTTGTTATTTTCATACACTGGGCGATGGATGGTCGCTGGTATTTGAACAGTGGCTTTATTCAAAGCGTAGTCTTGTTTTTGCTCAATTGTGGAGTTCTTTATCTATGCTGTTAGCGTCTTGTTTTGCAAATTGAGATACTCAGACCCTGGAATGTGATATTCTGTGAAAATCCCAGTTGTGCTGAAACAGGCAGAATGAATTGGGTGACGGAGACCCTTGCAAGGACGTGATTTCATTCGTCCCATAATTTTTCCTACAGTTGAAGTCAGTGTAACTGCTTATGGGAGTAAGCAAGGTACAAGTGTGTTTTTGTGCCATTACCTTGATGGATTTTTTTTTTTTTTTTTTAAAAAAAGAAGTTTCCCTGCTTGGGATAACTTTCTCTGTTTGTCTGCAGGTGAAATTAGCCTTGCAAATATATTTATCAGCTGAGGCGTAACTGTACTTCTTTGCCCTTACTGCAATGTTAATATCGTTAGTTACACTATACTTGCTCATGGAGAAAAAATAATAATAAATGAATCATGGAAGCCTGCAGCATTATTCTGCACAGTTGTGGACACATGGTCAGGCTTCTGTTTGCTGTCCCTTTTGTGTGAGGAACTGGTGTCACTGGAGCGAACAACCCCAGCGCTGCCTGTGACACGCTGTTTGGGAATGCCACTGCTTGTCTGCTGGTTTCCAAGACCTTGAGTGAAATTCACCTGAGGTTGTATGATCCTTGTCAATTTTGCCCTCGTGGCTGCAATGCAGCCAGATGTACAGGAGGCTTTCTCTATTCACAGGCAGCCAGGGGAGAGGCTACTGCGGCCCCCAGTTCCTCTGGCAAGCTGTTCTTGGAGTAACTTAGTGAAAATACCCTGGTGGTTATCAACTGGTCCCCCTCAAGGGGTTACGTATCTCCCTTCCATGCGTGAGGCACATCATGGTAATGCAGTGACAGTAGGCTGAGGAAAAATATAAACCTGTGTTACAAAAAGTGTATCTCGATGCAGAGACAAAATGGTGGTCACTTTGATGGAGCCACATTTTCGTAACTGTTCAGAAAAAGAACTACCATGTGAAGATAAGAGTGCAAACGTAAATCTTAAGGCAAGCAAATAAAAAGTTGATAATCCTCCTGAATGAAGCTGGTGACAGTACATGACTGTCTTGATGCTGCAGTTCAATGTCTTCATCTGGACTGGAAGCCTTTCAACACCCCACTTTAACATTGATTTACAGTCTTTAGATCTGAGACTGTGTGGAATATTGACAAGGACTTCTTTTGTCTGGTATAGAAAAGTGAGGGAATGCATCAGAGAAATTTCAAGGTAAAAGAATTAAGTGGACTAAATCCATGTTGTGGGATAGGAAGGCTTTGTTGGAGCTGAACTGCTTAAATTGTTCCACTGGCTGGAAAATAAACTGAGACAAGCTTTTTCTGGCCTAAGGAGAGGAAGGTATGGGTCACGCTCTAGAATTGGTGAGATTCCCAGATGATGATGTCCAAAGGATGTTTCCAAGTCTCAGAACTTTACACAAGATAGAAGAAAACGTACTTTTCCCATTAGGTGCATGAAACCTAGGCAACAACTCCTTACCACCAGAAGCCACTTCTGTCTTTTTACTTCTTTTTGGAAGAATTCACATTAGTAAGGTAGGTTATGATGCCAGTTGCCAGGAGGCTGCAGCCTTTAAAAAGTCTCTTTATCCAGTTGATGTGTCTGAAAAAAAACTTCCTTTCCATGAAGCAAAACAGAAGCAAAGGTGAGAGTTTCTGGAATTGACCTACTGATATGGTAGACCATAAAATGTAGGAATTTGTGGGGGTTTGGAGAATCTAGTTATCATCTGTGAAGAGAAGGGAGTGTGCTGGGCTGGGCTGCTTCCCATAGATGAAGAACCTCTTTGCTGAGGCCAGGGCAGGTGGAAGGACTCCAAACTAGAGCAGTAAGGGTGGAGGGTAAAACTAAAGCTGCAGGTAAGCACACATGGAAATCTACATCATGGCCTTGTGAACAAAAGTGATCACAACTATTTAATTGCCTATACTCTTAATGCTGGCAGCAAGGGTAATAAACAAGAGGAAAAGAAATTTCTCATTTGCGATTATAAATTTCATCTACTTGGTATTACTTGAAATCTAGTGGGAAGGTTCCAAGGATTGGAATGTTAAAATAAACTGTTATAATCTATTTAGAGAGAATTGAATGGGTAGAAGGGGAGGGAAAGTGGTACTCTCTATCAAGAGCAATGTTATGTATTTCTGAATCACTGAGTGCTCAAAAGCAAATGATTTTAAATGCTTTTGAACTACTGTCCTGGCAGAGAAAGTTGAGATCAGGATGCTAGCTAGTATCTGGGGGATACTTCTGAAATAAAGTAGAAGTGGGATAACCAGTTCTTTGAGAATGAATGGTACCTGTGCTGGGGAGCAGAGACTGAACACCTTGTGCTGCCAGTATTAAAAGCTTTGAGATTCTTTTTTTTGAAACGCGTGTGTGTAAATTCAGGTGACAATTTATCTTGAAATGCTTTGTCTGACACTGAGGAATTCAAAGGCAGTCCTGTCTGACACTGAGGAATTTCAAAGGCAATCCAAAAAATAAATTAAGGACCACAGTTTAACTGTGTTGTATGCAGAAAGAATTGAGCTCAAATAAGGAAAGCATAATCAATGACCGTGGATGCATAGAGATTTGTAAATATACTGTGTACGCTTAAAATATGTGTCTATTACTTTCAGAGAGACAGCTACACAGAGATGGAATGGGCATAAGCAAAATCATTTGAGAGAATTTTTTTTGTTCAGTTTCTATAGACGATACTTAGAAATTGCTTAAAGGTATTTTACAAAATGAATAATTGAGGGAAAACTTAATTCTCTCCTGCTGTTTCTGTCTCCAGCATTTGTCAGAATTGTAGAACTAGTAGGAAAAAATACTGTCAGCTTTTGAAACTATTTCTTGTTTTGTTTAACAAAGATATTTTGAATGTGGATCAAGTTTATTTTAGAGTGGTTTCTTTAACTAATGAAGACCCGTTTTTAAAAGGAGTCAAATTCCTTCAACTATGAATGAGTGCTAATTGTAAACTTAAAAAATGGTCTGCTAAGAAAGAAATGTTCTATTTACCATTTTTCTAATGTAATAAGCATGTTAAATTTAAGATCTGAATAAATATTTGTCTAAGTGCATAATTGCTTAAATAAGTGTGCATGGACACTTAAATGTGTTTTTCTGGTTAGCAAAAAGACTTGCCAAGCATAGTGTAAAAGCTATAGCTAATAATAAAACAAAATTCAATATTTACCAATCAGTGCGACTAAATGTTTCTTTAAAAGAATAACCAAAAAATAATTAATGCAAAGCAAGATTAGAATATATTACTCATGCCAGATTTTCTGCTTGCCAGTTTAAATGATGATAAGACTGGACTAATATTCAGTACCTTGATTTGAATCAGTCGACTGTGATGTAGGAACTGAAAGGCAGGTCTCTCTTACAGGATATCGCTTTCTTCTGGAAAGCAGGGACAGAGAAAGCTTTGAAGGTCATGGTAGATAATCAGTTGAATGCAAGTTCCTTGTGCAGTCCTGCAGTTTAAAAGCATTAATATGATATTTGGCTGAGTAAAAGAAAGTGATACCAGAAAGCTGAATCTAGTTTGGGGTCCTTTAGAATGGCTGCTGGAGATGGAGCTCAGACAGAGAGCTACAATGGCTACAGCTAGCTGGAGAATGTTGTCCATCATCAGAGTTCCCAAGAACTGAATGCCCTTTTAGGTTGAGAAGGAGATTATTCCCATCTCTTGGTGTGAATCTTTGTATATCTGGATCTGTGGAACAGACATTTTTAGGAAGAATTTTTCAGTCTAACTTTGGTCTCTACTTTCACAGATAAAGAAAGCACACTGACTGGAGCACAGTGGCCATATGCAGGTGCAGTGTCAGGCTTGCCATCTTCTTCCAGTGTTGCAGGATATCTTCAAACGATCAAAATAACCCCCAAAAGATCTGAAAAAATTAACTTGGTCTTTTTAAGTATTAAGTGATGTAAATGTGAAATCCCTTTCCTTCTGCTTTATTGCAGTCAGAGTATTTGTTTTTCTCTCTAGTGAATCTCATGTTCCAGCAGTGTGGTCAATTTATTAAACCTGAAACACATTGTTATGCCTTTAGAAACCAGGAACTTTAATTACTAAAAATGAAGTGGTTCTTTATTTTACAAAGAAAATATGAGTGCTTTTTTTGTGGAGACTGGTTCTCTGCTCCTGAGATGTTTGTCATCAGGCAAATATTTCATTTTAAAATGCACGTAGAAGGTATGAAAATCCTGGAGATTGAATACACTTCTGCTTCTTTTACAACACAACAGGTATATTACAAGAATTCGGATGGCGCAGAAATGTCATTTTTTTTGGCTCACTTGGAATCATGAACAAGATAATATCTGCATCACCTAGGAAAAAAAAAACAACTTTGAGAAGGCAGCTTGATTCTCTCTGCTTCTTAAACTAGAAGAGAAATAAAAATAACAAGTAAAAGTTTACTAAATTCCATGCAAGAATGCATGCAGCCATATGCATACTAAGTATTCCTGTCTGTTCTTGTCTATTTTTGCATGCATTGGGAGTAAGTAAATGTCTTTAATATTGTTTAACAGTTTACTTTCCAAAATTGACCACAAGGAAGTAAGTTAAACAAATTCATAAAACTGTACAGTGGATTAAACTATGATTTAATCATATCAATTTAGTCTGGCTCTATTAATAGCTAATAAATGTCTTTATTTTTTTAATGCCTGGGAGCCAGCCATGTTACAATATACTCAAGTTATTATTTCAGATAATAACCTCTACTTCTGGTAGGCAATGAATAGACAGTTATTACTGTTTTTATATTAGATATAATTCCTCATTTTAGAACTTTTTTGGTATTTTTAAGAATAAGCTTAATACACAATTTATTACAATTTTATATGTAAGTTTAGTCTTTAATAGTTCAGTTTTCTTTCAAATTTCTGTAAACCTAATAAAAATGTAACTGTAGTTATATATTTATGATAATTTCATTTGCGTGCTTTTAGTGATGCATGTATACTACATACTAATGAGCAAATGAGATAACACATTAGAGTTGGAATATAGAAAGAATCCTGGTAATTAGGATGCTTAGGATACAAATTTTGACTCTGCTGCTGAACTGTTATGCTAATTTATTATAAAATGCATAATACTTGCAAATAAATGATAAAATAGCTACCTGGTGCTGCATATTCAGTAACATTTTATCCAAATAATGTTTATTGAGCAGAAATCGTGTTCTCACAAAATACAGAAGCAAAATACAACTTTTAAGCTTGCTAAAATTCTACCATGCTTTGAACAGACATACTCTTATACATCAGGTGGAAACACTTGTGTTGTAGATGCAACAATTAATTGCTTTTATCACAACACTTAATTTGATCTTTTTTTTTTTTTTTTTTTTTTTTTTTTTTTCCTGTTAATGCAGTCTTAAAATCTTCAGTCTCAAATGAAGTGACAGGTAAAAATGTGCCTTGTTCCCATCATGAGAAACTGTCCTTGTCTCGCACAAGGGTTCTAGATGAGCAGGGGAAGCAGAAGCCAGTAACGACATACACAATGGATGATATGGTTAATGCAGAATCAAGTAAATGTCTGCAGGACTAGAGGACAGCAGGGTAACAGAATTGGTGTGATTGCAGCAGAGAGGAATGTTACTGTAACTGTGACATGAATTGACAAGGCCATGAGTGAGATGTTCCTTCCTATGCAGGCCAGGGAAGCTGTTAATTTTAGGTACTGTTGCTCTGGATGAAGCATCAAGGTGTTGGAATAACTAATGCAATAATTATTGAGGTAGGAATGCCTGCTGTTTTACTTAGACATAATTAGCGGTATGTTTTTTTCACACTTTTCTGATGTAGGATGTTACTGTAACCCGGGATGATACATATACTGGCGTGGGCACGTAGGTGCATGTAACTTGTTGGAGCAGGATGTGTAAAAAGACTTACATGTTTTATTTAGTTAAGTAGTATAAGTGATCAAACTGGCATTTTTTCATAAAAACACAGGGGCTTAAGCATAAAATCTTAGCAGTTTCCATTTAATTTTCAAAGGTAAGTTGTTTAGATTCCTTCTGGAATAGGCAGGAGTCCTGAAAAGATGACTAGAAGAAAACAACTTGGCATGCAGCGTAGACAAGGAGAATTGTGCAAGTGGGCATCCCCTTTGAGCAATATTGGTGGTTGGTAGGTCCCTAAGAACAATTCACCATGTACCTGTCTTTTCATCTGGTCTGTTTTGCTGAAGTTTGTCTTTGACATAGGTATATGCACAAATTATATATATATGTCTGTGTGCGCACACAGTCACTCTACATATGGTGGTGTGTATATTTCCCCATCCAGAAACCTCCCCACAGCATGGCAGGCACTGCTCCTAGTAATGGCACTGGCTGTTCTTGGCTCTGTGTCAGGCTGGGTGATGCTTTAAATCTGGGATTTGCTGTCACAATTAAATACAGACCATGTATAGCTCACAAATCCACCTCTTCCATGACCCCAGATATTGATTTATTTGATCGGACAGTTGGAAAACGATTCAGCATTATCTGTGGAGCAAGCAGCATTTTGAAACCAGTCATTATTAGTGTTAAAATGATTTATTGCTTCTTATCTTTAAAATCGTTTGGGTTTGAGGGTGCATCTGACATTGCATAAATCTCTAGGTGGTGGTGGGTGTTTGAACAAATTTTATGCCGTCTGCTTATTCACTTTAAATTTTCAAAACAAGTATTCAAAAGCTAGTTCATTTGAGAGGACAGAGTTTTCACAGTTTACCAGGCTGCAGATTTAATACCAATGAACTTCAGAGAAGCTTTAGCCAGGACAAGTGCATGTATCTTTGCATTGTTACACAATTTGGTAGTTTAGCTTAGAAATAAATTGTAAATGTCAGATCCAAAGAGGGGCTTGTGTGACTGTAAATTAGTGTGTGTGGTTTTTTCCCAGCTACTTCAGTTAGCCTAGTAAGATATTTTCTCCCCCTACACGCGCTTTGCTTTATTTATTCCATGTGTGCTGTTATTTGTTTATTTATGTATTTATTTTTAAGTATCGTTTGTATTCCAGTCTAAATGTGCTTGAAAATTACCATCTGCTCTCCTGCTATTTAGATAGGGCATGCTACAACTGAGGTGAAGAGCTGTCACATCAAATATTTTCACTCTAGCTTTCGCACCTTTGATATCTAGTTACATAATTGCAGTGCAGGACCATTTCCAGGGATTCCTTATTTTCTTTTTAACCCTCCCTTGCCTCCCCCCAGTCTTCACTGTTTTTTTGCTGCATTTTCCAGCATGGATGGGAGTCTGATGGGTGGTAGATGCCAGTGGGTCTGAGCTGTACCCCTCCAGAAGGGCTCTGCTTTCAGTTGCATGCTAAAACTCAGCAGAATAAGCAGGAGTAGAAGAACAAAGTGTGCATGCTTATGGTACAAAATGTTTATATACAAATAAGACATTCTAGTTTGCACTGGGGTCCCTCCACCCCCGTAGTTCTTGTTCCTAGAGTAAAATACAGCAGTTCAGTTAAGTGACACATGCCGAATATACTTTCCGTAATGCTAAGGTAGTCTGCTAATGTCTTTTTCGCTTTTGAGTTTTGTTAGTCTTCTGGGTTCAAATAGGAGGGGAGGTGGAAATCACTGCCAACATTAGATTATTATAAAAATGAACAGATCATCAGTATTCACGTTGACAGTCGCTTTGGGTTGGATTGGAATAATTCATCTGCCAGAAGATGGTGTTGAGAAATGAAACATGATGGAGAGCAGTTAGCATAAACTGCCCAAAAGCTTCTCATAGTCGGGAAAAGAACACCATTAGAAAGTAGGGCTTGTGCCAATGAAGGAAAAAAAAAAAAAAGAAAGGTAAAATAAATTAATGATCTTACAGTATGGAGTGTAAGGTTGGTGCACGTCATCAGTTGTCATCTTCCCCCCACACCCCACAGTTAGCTCTGCAATACCGTACTGTAGGTGTAGCCATTCCATGTCTACAGACCTGAGAAAGTGAAGGCAGTGGATCTTTGAACACCAAATTGTGGGCGGAGGGAAAGTTATTTTTAACGTGTTCTGGCGCAGTGTTTTTGAGATGCTGCACGTCCAACTTGCTTGGGCCTGCTGGGGCTCTGCTAGCACAACCTGCGGCCTGCCCCCCCTGGTAGGACCGGGCAGCTCTGCTGCCTGCTCACTCGGGGGCTTCCCAGGCCATCTCCTTCTCTCTTCCAAACAGGGTTGGGATCCTTTGTTTGAGGTAGTGGTGTTTTTTCTTACCCTGAAGTAGTGCAATACATGTAATTTGACACAATGGCGGATGCGCTCTTGCGGCCTGTACCGCAGAGGGACCTGCTGTTTCACTGGAGACGTTGTCTCGAGCACTGCTGCAGGCCGTGACAGGGGTTTTGGTGGCAGGTCTGTGCCGCCAGAGCCTCCCGCATGGACATGGGATGGGCATCCCTCCGCTCTGCCCTTTGGGCACCTTGTGGCTGGCCGGAGATGTGGGAGGGATGGAGAAGCCAGGCGGTAGGACAGAGCTGGGGTCCTGCAGTGTTTAAGCACTCGCACGGCGGGTGGGCATTTCCCCATCACCACCCTTTGTTCGCGTTTTACCTCTGGGGGAAAAAAACACACGTGCCCCAGATGCTTCAGCCAAAGTTTTTTTTTCTCCTGGCTGTCTGTAATTAACAAGTGTTGTATCCAAGCCGTTTGGGTAGCTGTGACCTCAGGTCTGGAAAGATGAGCAACATCTCGGGCTGTATCATCAGCCCATGCATGTGGTGTGGGCATGCTTTCTTCCTTTTAAAGTGCTATGTGAGGGATTTTCCCTGTCTTTCCTAGCCACTTAGCTGTGTCTGAACCCTGTGTTGTGGGTGCCGTTGTAGATTCAGAAAGGGTAAACATGGTTGGGTCTGGTTTGATCGTATTTTCTGAGCAGTGTCAGGAAGCTTTATTCTATTTCAGAGACACTGATGCATCACTTCAGCTTGAGTGGTTTCTCCCTTGGTCAGCTCTCTTCTGTTGGGGGATAGTGGCCACCCGGTGCCATACCCCTCTGTCCTAAGGCTAATGTGTCAATATCACACACAGCTGTGTCCAAGGCATTGCCAAAATCCGTGCCCAAAGCAGTTGTGTATTTGCAGTATCACCTTGACATTGTTCTTTCCCAGGAAAACAACAACAAAAAAATTCAGCCTCTGTTGGCTGACGAATTCTCTTTTTCTGCAAAAGGAATGGAGCATTGTAAAAATAAGTGTCTAAACACTAGGAGCTGGGAACTGCACGGCAGAGCTAGGTTGGTTTCCTTAAATCTAATCCTCCTCCTCTTAGCAAGGACTCATGTACTTGTGGTAATTGAATGGGCTGCAGGGTACATCGGGAGCTGTAGTTTTTCAGTGTTTTGTGCTCTGAAGATTAATAATCTTGCAGCCCTCTGAGGGAGATAAAGAGAAGATGTTCTCTGACAAATTGTTATCTTGTATTTCAGAAATGTGCTTTGAGCGCTGAGCATACCTTCAATTCATCCCTTCAGTTTTTACCTTGATACCCTTAGTAATGGCAATATATTAAACATCCAAGCTTGTCTTCCTCCTTCATTCCTCCTTGTTTTCTGCCAGTGCTTTGAATTGTTTTGCAGATGTTTCACCTACAACAGTTGCATCTTTCAGAAAACTGTTCTTGAAATACAAAACTGAAGGGGAAAATGTTAAGCATGTTGTTGTTTAGTTTTGTAACCATCTAGACACGCAAGGCTCAGATTGGATAAATCAGACGTCAGCCTTTTATTTCTGAAGGGTGTTGGCAATATCCCAATAAAAGGGTTTCAAAGAATAATTTATGTCGTCTCTCTAAGTTTCAGATGGTTTCTGGCTTTTCTCTGCCAGTGGTTTCAGCAGGCTTTTGTTATGAAGTTTTTGGGTTTTGTTAACTGTTGGTTTTGGTCTAGCTGCTGGAGTAAGCTGTTGCTGAGCAGCGGAAGCTGGCTGAACACCCGGGTCCTGGGAGCAGTCAGGAGGTGACCGTGGGGCTTGTTCCATCCCTTTGCATTTACACCGGGGAGCTGCAGAGATTTTCGTGGCTTACAGAAAAACCACAAATTCTTTATTGTTTCTGTGCTTTTAACACATACTTAAAAGTGGCTAAGAATAAATGCAAGTACTTAGAAAAATGTAACTCTAGGCTGGCTGGCTGAACCAAAAGCTCTTACTGCCTTATTTATTTTTCTTAACACCTTTCACATCCCTTAAGGCGCTTTATAACTTTGGATTATATATGTGCATTGACTGCGTAAGTGCATCAAAAACTACTGTGTGCTAAGCACACTACAGTGTATTTGGAAGAAAGTAAATGGGGGGAAAATATTTAGCAAACTAAATCAGTAGAAGATAAACAGGCAAAATGTAATTTGGTACAGGGAGAATTTATTCTAAAACACTTGAAGTAAGCAGTGGGTTTCATAGCTCTGACACGAATTTGAAGAAAAGATTTAATATGCTGTCTCTATTGAAATGATAATGCTAGCTTCACCAATGTATTTTATAATTTGTTATGAATTAATGAATATTTTTCAGCTGAAGGGCTAATTACTAACAAAATAATATGAGGATGCCTGTGTTTAGATATAGATGTGAGTATATATATGATGGAGTCATTTTTTTCTGGGATTTTCTCATGCTTTGCATGATGCAAAATACAGCATGCACCAGTCACATCACTGCTGCGTGGCATTTTGCTGGTGTTACAAATCTGAGTCAGAACCAGGATGGTGTGGGAAACAGCTTCCTTAATTTTGGACAGTTTTCTGTTCTGTACTGCGCATTTTGATTCAGTTTGGATCTCCTGCCTTCCCTGTGGATGATGCATAGAGGTACAGTGCCTATTCTGAGTGAAGTTCAGCGGTGCTTTGCTGAACTGGCAGGAGACTTCTCCTTTTTTTTTTTTTTTTTTTTTTTTTTTTTTTTTTGTGGAGGAGGGAGGGAGGAGGTTCAGTTTGGTTTTGTTCAGGCTGGTGCCAGGGGCAGTGCAGAGAGATGGGGAAGAAAGTAAATCTGTGGCACCTGGCAGTTGGATCAGCTTGCTTTCCTGTATTGCCACAGTCGGAACAATTTGAAAATAAGCAGTAATTCACTAGTTAAGTTCATGTCCTTGCGTAAGGCTGTGTCCGGGTCTGCCAAAACTATGTGGTGATGCTGTGTGCTCTTCTGTCCAGAAATTCCATTCTGGACCCAATAAATGTTTAAAAGAAATTGATGTTTCCATTATTTTTTCCTGTTTTTATAGAGCAGTCTTTTGTAAAGATGCTTTGTCTGACTATTCTCAAACCAGATGTATTCAGAAGGACGACAACTGACTGATAACTATTGTAAAATACATTAGCATAGGGCTTTTCTTTGACAGTCCCATTTGTGAGAAGTAATGAGGTCACTGCTCAAGAAGTTTTGGCTATAATTTGGCATGTTTTGGCAGGCTGTTAGAAAACCATTGTTTAGGTAGGCGTTGCTAGTAGTCAAGCTAGTAGATTGTTTTGTTGATTTTTAAATTATTTTTGTAAAGAAAATGTGTTATCTGTACACTCTTACATTTCATTACTGAAGTGGGACTCAGCTTGCGAACCCGGTCTCTTCTCTGTACAGGAGATCTACTTAAAAAAAAATTTGTCTGCCCCATCTGGCTATTTGAAATATTTCTTTCTACTTAATTCTGACAAGGAGAAGAATCTGTGCAACACTGATCATGGGGGAAAAATAACAAAAGAGTGAAAATCCTAGCAGCTGGCCCTCTTTTCTGCTCTGTAGACATGTAGTGGCTATTCTGCGTTGAAAAGAAAAATTGCAAAAGTCACTCTTAACTAGCAAGGTTTTTTAGCTGTGTTTGGTCTACTGTGTATAATAGAAATATGCAAATTAATCAAATTCATGTATCTGTTAATTTTCTTAATGTCCTAGTGCATGTAACATATTACAAGTTCCTCAAGACTGTTTGGAAAACTTGATTTTTTTTCATCGCATTTCCCAAATAAATCTTAAGAATCTAAACATCAGGCAGTCTGTTGTTTGACATGAATTTGTTGTCATATTCCATATCTGCCTTGGATCATGGCAGAATTGACTTCATAAAATCTCTTCCTACTTCTCATTTCTCTTTCTTTTTAAATGGCACCATATCAAATGTTGTCCAAAACCTGACTCACTGCTGAAGAAAGTCTTCAAAAAAGACAGATGGAGAAAGCAAATGTTGTTAAAAATGTTGTCTGCAGTATTGTAGCTGTGTTAATAGTCAATTTTTATCATAATTGGTGTACAGACTTTTTTAGTTTATTTTTTGTTCTACACTGTTTCTTAGGGGAGAGGTAGCACATAGCTCTATCTACAGTGCTGTTGTTTTGGCTATGCCATAACCAGTACGTTAACGTGGAATTTCTCAGTTAAGCAGTAAGCAAAAGGAGAGATCCTGTATCACAGGAGAACAGATTTAAAACATTTCTTCAGAGATTTCAGTTTTGCCTGCTAGAGTTTTTACTGTTCTTCTTTTTAAACTGCAGGCCTGTACTATTTTATTGTTTAATGGAATTTGTGGATATCTTTAAACATCTAAAAATTCCTAATTAGAACATCTCACAGGCATACACAGTGTGATTTCTTATTAAAGTCATAATACTGTGGGGAAAACTATGACTGAGATTTCAGCGTGTTGAACTGGTAACACTGTTCATGTTGCAGTTCGTTTATTAGTTTCTCCAAATTCTGCATGTCTGTCTTACTCTATTGATTTTTAAAAGACAGGCAGGAGGATTTTTCTTTCATCCATGTAGATAGTATTTTCAATCAGGAATATTTCTCGACTGTGATGTTCTTTTCAATTATAAAATAGTATTCTACTTTTATAGCTGAGTATTAAATAAATTTAAAAATAGGATCAGCATGACTGAAATAAGATCTTTTTGTCAAGATTTATGTGTGCATGCAGAAATACTGCATTTCTGAGTACAGCAAATATGTCAAGTCTGAGCCACAAAATCAGAATGTAGATGGATCCTTGCAGTGCGTGTATTTCATTGTTACTTTCCCAGTGATTTTTCTTTCATGTAGATTGACATAAAGACAAATATGTACTTTCCTTTAGATATTAAACCCACTATCTCACCTGTGAGGGATTGTAAAATTATATCTCTTTAAAAAAAGATACATCAATCTACAAAAAAATTGCATCTTCAAGACAAGGTCTTCCTTATTTCTCTGTTCCTAAGTGTATTCAGAAACAAAGAGAAAGATACAGGATTAAGGCAGTCTGAAGACTGCGTCAAATACTAGGAGTCCTACAATTTTGCTGTGAAGTTCTGTAGTGTATTCACATTTTTTCACTCTTCTTTGGGTATACGCAAAGAGATTCATTTTGAGAGTATCTGTTCAACAAGTGTTGTGTTTTTGTTTCTCTTTTAAAGGACCTTTCTTAAAGAACCATCAAAGGTTCTCACCACAAATTTAAAAGGATGTAAAGGTTTCTGTGGTACCATAAGCAATATAATAAACAATTAGTTGAAGAGGAAGCTTCTAAAATTGGGTCTTTTGGGTAGGGAGAAATGTTTAATTTGAGGATGTTGCAGGTAGTTCTTAATGGTAATTTGAAACTATTGAAGTAAGAGTTTACACAGAACAATAATTAAAGTAAACTAATCCAAACCTTGCAGTAATAGGCAGTGGCTGCCATCTATCCATGTGCTTTCTTTGTTTGTTTTGCTTGTTTGTTTTTTAAATCACATGTATCAAACTACTATTAACTCACTGCCTAGCCTCTATTTGGAGTGCAGATTTGCATCCTAATACCCAAAACCTTCCTTGATGTGGGTAAATGCCTAAGACTTGCTTAGTTTTCCAATTATACCCTTAATCTAGAGACAGTTTTATAGCCTAATCTTACGATTTACTATAAATGAAAAAACATTTTTGAGATGCATGCACTGTTGCCTTGTCAATGTGTCTCCATATGCCCACCCCTTTGCCTTTCTGTCCTTTCATTAATTGCACTTTGGTCATCAGTGGAAAAGCCACTGAAGACGGAGGGCAGTTGAGACTTTTGTGCTTCATTGTTCGGTTAGCTTAAGGATGAGGACAACCGTTTGCTTTGGGAGCTGCTCACTGTGGTGGAGCTTGTACCAGTCCAATCCATTATCCAAACTGAGCGGGGAGTAGATGGGGACGAGCAGCTGGATATTCTCCTTAAAGCTTGTGGTCCTTCTGCGTGCGAGCTGGTTAGGGTTAGAGGAGACACATTTAGGTATTTTAATACTTGTTTGGTTGGGAGCTCAGATGATATTCAAGAGGGGGTTTTGTGGCCCCAGGGTGGGAGAAACAATAGTTTTTGAGGCTTTGTTAAGCTCAGCGCTCACAATTCAGCTGATATCTCTTCTATGAAAAACCTACCAGCCATGTGGCCCAAACATAGGGCATCAGGCTGCATTATTTCTGGCCTGAAAACATGCTCACCAGTGTCATTCAGGGCTTGCCTTTGGCTTCAGAGTAATTTTGGGAAGTGAGGGTGCCAGATGCTTTGGTATAAGCATGACTCAGTATTCACTGACTTAGTGAGAATGATTCCTTCAATTCCTTTTGCTGATGGCCAGTTGCTTGTGTTGCAGAGAAATTGAGCTAGAAAGGGCCCATGAATGTCCTGGGGCTGTGTAGATGGGGACAGCACTTTGGCGTGTTAAAATTACTGTAACATCAAGGAAAGTCATGACTGGGTTCGTTGTGTGTCTGCCTGCAGGTTTACAGAGACTCCATTAAGCTATTAGAGATGTATGTATGCAACTCAAACATTAGTTTTGTGCTGCACAAGTCCATGTTGTTAAATCCACATTAATTTTATCTGTATTAAGTGCTTATTCATTTTGAATATATCAGAATTTTACCTGGTGTACAGCAATGCACTACACTGGATACCTGTAAGCTGCTATAAAAACATGGTTAGTGTAGTTTTCTGTCAGACAATAAATTTTTGTCTAAGTATCTTTGAAAGAAGATTGATTTCTTGTTTGAGAGGGAGGGAGTTGAAAAGTTCTATTTTTTTTTTCAGAAGAGTATTTTTTTCTTTTCAGTGATTTTTTTTTCCTGGTTGTAATTTGTAACTTGTATGTTCTAAATAATTATAGTCTAATCTAAATATTAATATTTTCCAACTTTCTCAATTTTCTCTTTTGTCAGTCTTTGAGTTTTTCTGTGTGTGTGTGTGTGTGTGTGTGTGTAAAACCTGCTTTTATTCTGTTTTGAAATCTTCCAAAACCACTATTAATAGTTTCTGCCATGTTTTAGTGCTGCACTTGAAAATAATGATGATGATGATTATGATTAAAAATAAAATAAACCAACCCTCGGAGTTTTCACATCTGCATATCAGACGTGTATCCATGTAAGTTAAACTACTAAGAGAAGGGTGGTTTTTGCAGGTTTTTTACATCAATGTGTCATAGACATTTTTTCCCCTCATCCTGTCATGCACTTTGCAGAGCTCTGAAGGCACTATTAATCTTCAGCCTTACCCTTAACATTTCTGAAGCCTTTCTTGAAAGCTTCTGCATTTTTGAATTAGGAGTCCTATCTCAGTTTGCCAACTTTCTTTAACATGGTAGAGTGGGGAGAGATAATGGCGAGAGGAGAGCTGCTCTGCCTATGGCTGGGAGGGTTTCTCTCCATTAGCTGTGCTGCGTTCCCTTCCTTGTCTGAGGTAAGGCAGGCTGTGATGGATCTGCTAATATGAGCATCATCTTCCAACACGGAGCATGGGAATGGATTAGCCTAGAGGGTACAAGAGTAGTTCTCTAAGACAGTATTTTAAGGAGGGCATCACTGACAATTCTACTTCATATCCACTTTTCTTGTGTTGTGCCAGCAGTGTTCTGTATGTGTATCTGTAGCTTTAAAATGATTTCCTACTCTGAGATGTTAAAATAACTAAAGAATACATTTCTTTTGTCTTTGATTCATTCACTCTTAGCCTTATCCTTCTAGATGACATACTGCCTGCTTATATGAAAAGCAATTAGGGGAACATTCAAATGGATTTGTTCGGTTCTTTTTCTGAGTCAGAGGGACTTTCTTCTAGCATCTTGGTGTCCATAGCCTTGAAATAGTTTCTTAGTAATTAACTACAGAAAGAAGGTGGGAGGGTAGTAATTGTGTTTGTTGAACTGGAAGTCCTGCTGGAATATGAAGTTCTCAGGCAAAACAAATTCAAAAGTGAAGAGACACTGCTGGGATAAACCTTGGGGCAGAACTTAGCCTGTGGTACAGTTTACTGGGGTCTAGCATCTGAAGTATTTGGAGATGTTGAAAAGAAATGAAGGGTGGGAGACTAGTATTGTGCTGGAATTATTAGGGAAAAATGTTTGGTTTTGCTGTTTTGTAACAATTCTTCATTGTCCTAAAAACTATTTAATATTTATATATAAGAAAAAGAAAACCAATGTTTAGCTAGTAAAGTGTAAATTTGGTTATTTAAAACAAACTGTATGTGGTTTATTAAAGATTTATCTTTATTTAAAAAATATCATGGATTACTGCTTTTGTTGTGTAGCTATTTTCTAGTTGGGAAGAGATTGTCACTGACTTCTGAGATGCAGTGGCTGATCAGGACCCTTGACCTGAACAGCTATTTTGAATGGCTGCCAAATGACAGTACTCCCTCCCTTTTAGTTTACTGTTGCAGATTGTCACAGATTCTCGGGAAGTCTTCTAAGCCTTTTTTTTCCTTTTTTCGTAGATGTGATAATAATGGAAGTAGTACTGATAGGGTAAAACAAACAAGAAAAGGAAAATACAGCACAAATAAAAGAAAATCCGTGTATTATAAAGTAAACCTAAGAAGAGACCATGTCTAGAGAGACCTGCAGAGTGAAAACAGCACAGGAGAGACCAAGCAGAAGTTCCCCTGCGGTCAGGGTGCCTTTGGCCATGGGTATGCCCTGCCTTACTGAGCCCGGCGGTGGGCTGCGCCTGGAAGGCATTGAGCCTGTGCAGTGAGCGGCCCGGGGGCAGGAGGGTTGGGGTGTGCAGCATGGCTGGGGAAACCTCCAGCCCTGGTTTTGCTTTTGCAGGTGCAGGGATGGTGGCGAGCTGCTCGACCTGCGCTCGCTGGTGGGAGCCGGGAGGACAAAGCCAGGTTTCCCTTGCAGCTGGCCTCCCGTCCCGCTGCCGCGTGGCCGCCTGCCATGCCCCCCCCCGGGGCTCTCTGGGGTTTTCTTCTTGTTCTTGTTGGGTCCGAGTTGCCCCCTGTAATTTCGTTCCCCTTCAACAAGCATGGCTGAAAGCACTTTGTTAATATCGCTGAGGTGTTTTACTGCAGTGGCAGCGGTGATTACAAGACTATTACGTTTTGGCTAACAAATGCAATAAATGTGATGAAAATTCCCCTGTGTTTTACATTTCACTGTGTAACATGTTTATATAACATGTTAAATGCTTCTGTCTAAAGAATAGCTTTCCACAAAGGTAAGAATGTGTTTTCCACGGTGCTTTTCAGCGTTACTGTGGGGAGGGGTAATTCCTACTCACGTCTCTCTCCCCCCTCATAACTAAACCTAAATCCTCCAGTATTTCACAACACACGTTTTCCTATTTTTCCCGTCTGCCTTTGAAGTCTGATTTTCCCGCGTGTCTCTCGGCTTTATGAGGTGCGAGGCCGCTGCCCAGGGGCAGCCGGGGAGCCTGTGAAGGCGCTGGGCCTACCGCTGGGCCCAGCTCCATGCCCCTGATGGAGCGCTAATTCGGCGTTCTGTATTCGTGTCCCGTCGGTCTGTGGTAGTTAATGCTCCAACATCTCTCTGGTTGGGCGAACCCATATGTCATTCAAATGGGAACCTGTGCGCTGCCATTGGCCTGACAGCCACTCAGCCATGGAGTACAGTGATAAAATTAGGAAAACTGTGTCTCTGTTCATTGGACCAGGGGAATTTACAAGCTTTTTTTTTTTTTTTTTTTTTTTTTTTTTTCCTCCTAGATGTGCCTAAACACTGTATTGCCATGCCTTGGCTCGCGTGGCGTGTTTTTTTTTTTTTTATTTTTCTGGATTATAAGCCTTGTCAATAGTGTGGAAGCTCGCTCGTGTTTTCCCCTCTGCCTCCCCCCTTCTTTTTTTCCTTTATTTATAGACATGTGCTCCTTACAGATGAAATCAAAAGTCAGCTGCCTGAATGCTTTGATGGTTACAAAAATAACAATTTTGTTTATATATTTTAAAATAAAAGCAGGGATATTTTTGTGATAGGCAGCATTTAAATGCTGCTCATTTCTGTCAATGTATTTAACAGTCAGTATTGAGAAATGTTAATATATAGACCAGTTCTGTTTACTCTGGCATTATTTATAAAGCAGTGCTGTGTGATGATAAAGCCATGTCTGTAAGGTCATGGTTTTGCTTCGTGTCTTCCTTCTTGTGGTATGGCACACGTTACAAATACATAACTCAAACATAAATGTTATTTGATGTAAGAGAATGAAACTGTTTTCAGCTCATGAAGAAAAATCTCATTAGTATGAACTTGAAAAGCTGTTTCTCAAAATCACCACTGTCAAACTTGGATCAAATTTCTGCTGTAGTGTAGCCTTACTTTTTGCTTGTGGTTGAAATGCCATGCTAATAATCAATTTGTCTTCTAAAAGTTGATAATATGCTTACTAATATTTGGTAGTCAAAAAAAACTGCAATCTAAATCTAATAGCAAGGCATAATTTTGCTGAAATAGCTTTGGCTTTTGTTTCTCTATATCTTGCTTCCTTTGGGTAGCACGTCATTGGTTCAGTTTAGAAATCGATGACAATATTCCCAGTAAGTAAAATTATCAAGACAGAATTTACTGCACTTTCTGCATATGAGAAATGAACTTATTGTTCCATGCTACAAATAGTGTGGAATATTTACTGCAATATATATATGCTGAAATACCAGAGAAAAATTAATTGACAGACTAATTACTGCCTTGGCCGCCCCCCCCCCCCCCAGTGATGCCTCTATTTTTTCCCCCTGCTTTTATTAAATGAATAAACCTAAGAGTAGGAAAAATGTAAGGGGGGAGTATTTAGTGTAGTGGAAACTTTTTCTTAATGGCAGTAGTATAGTCTGCTTTTATTTTATTGGAATTACCTTGGCTTTGACAAAAGTAGAAAAAAAAAACACTTGGGAATGGCTACTGGGGGAGGGAAAAACAAACAAACCGGTTTCTGCTTTGTCTTCCAAGTGATTGGAAATTTCTTGTATAGTAGCTTGTATAATACCATTCCTGACTTCATCATAATCATCATAGGAAAGGATTGTGGAGATCCTTTTAATCTGATTCACTACAGAGCTTTTTCTGGGCTTTCTGATATACTCTTTGGGTTTGCTGGTGGTAACGTAACAGTGAGTTTACCTTTCATGTTGATGATCTTTGAAAATTTTTAAACTTTTTTTTTTTTTTTGCTGTTTGCTGCCAGAATCATGTGCTTCTCCGTGAAATGTAGACAAATCCATATTCCTTGCCCCAAGCATATTGCAGCATAAATCCTCAGTTCATACGTTTGTGTGTGCATCACCAGTTATGCTAGTGTTATAGGTACCGTTGAGCTCAGCAGCACCACTTGTATGATTAAAATTTAAAAATGCATAGCAGTTTGTAGAACTTGAACTTGAATAACATGTAATGGAAATAAATAAGGATGTGGGTGGCAAAGATGCATAGAAAAGGTTGTAGGTTGTGCTGTGTGTAGAGCTCCTTTGGAAACCTATGCATTTCAACTGGGACTTGCTTTATGGTTTTATTTCTAATACAAACTTTAATAAATTATAAGACCTATATAGCAAGTACTTTGAATTCATGTATTTCATGAATCCAGCTGTAATATGCTTTGTAGGGTTCTGCAAAGCAGTGCACTACATTGTGTGCCTGCCCTGTTGATGTACTGAATTTCTTTCCTACTCCTTTTATATTACTGCACTTGAGAGAGTTTTCACTTGCTAGTTGGAACAGAAGCTGAAGGGGATCTTTAGGAAAGCACAGTCAAGCAGACATAATAAATTTTGAAAGGCATAAAAACCTACCTCCCAATTGAGGGAGGTAAAGATTTACAATACATCATAGAAATACTTTTTTTTTTTTTTTTTTTTGATAGAGCAAAAATCTTCTGACTTTGCAAAGCTTTTCTTAGAGAAAGCCAGTGGAAGAGCCACTCACAGTGTAACAAGTTGTTTTCTTTTTGACTTGAAGATGAAACGAGATTATTTTCAGATCAGTTACAAGCAACAAAGTAGAAGAAGCAATGCTTTTAAATCAGTGCTTATTTAGCTTTTTTTTTTTTTTTTTTCCTCTGATGCACAGAATGGTTGCATTGAGTGCTAATTAGTTGATTGTATTCATTTTCTTCTGAAGAGACGTCTAGGTACACCTCACTAAATCAGCTTGTCTTTTCACAAGTGAACCAGGTCCACAATGAAGTGCTTCCCAGGAAGAAGAAAAAACGCTGTGGAAACTTGTTAGTGTTTCATTTAAGAGGGCATCTCTAGCAGTGCATACCTTATGTTGTGCAGTTATGAAGTTGGGTTGTTTTTAAGAGTCTTCTGTTGACAGCTTCCTCAAAAACAAAACAAACAGAAGAACCTGTCCTAAAACATAAAGAAATATTTTCTCAACATTTCCAAATTTCCAGGCTAACCAGAGCATCTATCTTTTAAGTCTGAAGACAGCTTCTTTTCTTAGATTGATAATTTAATGATGTTCACCACATATCGGAGCTGTTGAGAGAATTGGATTATAAAGATTTGTAGATTGCTTTAACAACATGGACTATTAATTTATTTTACCTTTCCAACGTTCCTGTTACTTTGAAATGTTTCTTTTTAAAGAGTTGTTATATTTTATCACAAAGCATTCCTGCTTTCACTGCAAAAGTGTATTTATTGCTGCTTCCCTTCTAGGTGAAATGTGATGACATCATCTTTTCCCATCTATTTTAAATGTAGTAAAAGGGGTACTTTTTGCAAGGACGCTACTATACATGAGGAGATGGAAAACAAAAAAGAGGTTGACATGAAAAATGTTCTGTAATGGGGTCTTATCCAATAGAGACTTCCCTTACTGTAATGTGGTATAAAAATACATTGATCTCATGTAAGTGAAAATCTCCAATTTCACCTTTTTAATACCCAGTTAAGATTGTTAATGCTATTCATTTGTAATCGTATTTTTATGGACCTTTGAAGGTATTTGTGTGGTGGTTCAGCTATTTCTGAGTCACAAATATTTTACACCTTCTTTAGCTTACTAAATCTCTTCAAATACCATGATCTTGGTGAGTAAATAGTAGCACATGCCATATCTTATTTTTATTTTTATCTGTTCTCTCTAAAATTGCAGCTTTTGAAAGACCTGATAATTTTAAACTGAGGGGATTTAGTTTATATTTTACCTATTGACATGAAAGAAAAGCTGAGTAGAAGCTAAAGGGCTAGACTGAAAAAACACAGATTTAGTTGTTTTGGGTTTGTTTTTAATTGCCAGTGCTCCTATTCCTTTCCTCTTCCCTGCTTGATCCTCTCCCCCTCCCCCAATTTCCGTGCTGAATGTTTAAACCAGAGGTCAGTTTGGCTCCATGTGTTGTTTAAAATGCAGTGCAGCTGAACTGTTAAATGAAACGATGGTATCAGCATAGACTGTATTAGGTCTGGAGGATGGAAGGGAGCATAGACTATCAATAAATACCCAAATCAAAGTGGGCTTACTCTATAGATGTATTTTTTCATAGTGAACTAACAGTGTTTTTGAGCTCCAGTCCCCTTCTCATCACAGAGTAATGATCCCGTGTTCTCTCCTTTTCTTTCTTCTAACTCCCATAGCACAGCTTTTTCAATCCAGCATTCACTGCACATGTTCCAGTCATGAGGTTACAAAGCTGACATTGCAGTCTCAGCAGAGGTTATCTCTTTAAAATTCCCTAAAATTCCCCTTTGGCACATCCAGTTTGGCAGCTGGGTTTCTGTAGGAAACTGATGGAGCCGCCCCCTCCCCTTATGTCCTTTATAAAAATAGAAATCTATTAAACCTCTGGCCAGAAGGGCAGATGGGTAAGTACTCCCTCCAAAACAGACAGTGCTTCTTCCTTAGCTTTTTCCCCCAGTTTTATTCAAAAAAAAAAAAAAAA